>NC_043761.1:4536898-4631898 GCF_902148845.1 Salarias fasciatus | reverse complement strand
CCGTCAAAAAAAGTATGTTATTTTAAAAGTAATTACTCAGCAAAGTAACTATTGCATTACTTGAAAAATCTTGTTCAAATATTTCAGAGAACTTGGATTCCCTCCTAATGTAACGTTCAGGTGCATGTTCAATTATTTTAGCTAAATTTGAATATATGATGATTGAAATAAATGGACACTTGACAGAATAAATTACAAACAGGAACTGGACCTATTCATATGTTGCTGTATCTTTGTCATGGTTCCTTCTTTCTGTATGACATCATTTAGAACTTTCCTTTGTTGCAACAATGTATCAGTTTAAAATGACATCATCAACTGATTTGACCTAGATATGCAAATGAGCCGCTATGCAAATTAGATGGTGATGTCACTATGAACTTTCCTCACTGAGGCGTTTGCAACAATGTATCAGTTTCATTACTAAAGAGATTTATTTTAATGCAGTTACTCCCATAACTGCTTGGTCACGTTTAAAACGGAGCTCTGTCCTCCAAAGAGACAAGGAACACATTCTTGATCTCCCAGGATGAGTTCAGAGGTCAGCGCTGTGTGGCCCTACCTTGACCTTGGCGGTGGCGGTCAGCACGCTGTAGTCGGGGTTCTCCAGGCAGTCCTGTTTGAGCCGCTGGGCCTCGGCGCCCCACCAGCAGGTGGAAGTGCGTGGCCAGGTGGCGGCGCAGCAGCGTCTTGCTGGGGGGGATGTTGAGGAGGAGGGCGAGCGCCTCCACGTTGAAGCGAGGCTCCAACACCTGCAGAGAGACAGACGGGAGCGAGTCAAACGGCGGCGAGGAGCCAGAAGTGTCTGATCCACGACTACGGGGAGCTTCTCAAACTGTGGACTTTCACGACTACATGCTGGGTACCATGAGCCCTCCGTGCACGCCGCTGCCTCGCAGGTTGGGGGCGTATTCGGCCAGGTCGACGGACCGGAGCCACTCCATCACTCGGTGGTGGTCCACTGGGAGAATCTCCGCCGGGCTCACGTTGTTCTGAGCAGAGTGAAACACACTGTTTGAGGTTCCGTGTCGCCTCGCCTCTTCGAGGCGCCGGCGGCAGCGGCGGAGGCGGCACCTCGTCGGACGGCCTCCGTCTCAGACAGCTGGGGTCGTACTGGTTGAGTCGGAGGACCTGGACGGCCCGTTTGATGCTCAGGTGATGCAGAACGCTGCCGACCTTCAGAGACAGCAGGTCGTCCTGGGAGAGGGATCAAACCACAGCGAGAGTGACGGCGAAGCCTCTAACGGCTGGATGGGAGGAGGAGGAGGGGCGTCCGGCTCACCACCGTCATGTAGTGCAGCATGCGCCCGTCCACTCGAGCCTCGTCGAAGTGGCTCTTGTACTGCGGGAGCCCGATGTCGTCCAGCCACCCTGCAGACAGTCAGCTGCTCTTTAGCGCCTGCTGCTCACAGCGAGTTCTGTGCCGAGCGTCACTCACTGGTCACCCAGTTGTGGTCCAGCTTTCCTGGCAGCAGGTCCTGGTCCGAGCCCAGCGCCTGCAGGGCCAGCTGCAGCTTCTTCCTGTGCAGCGGCGGCTTCATGCCCAGCTCCTGGGGGACGGACGCAGGGTTAACAGGGACGGCGTCCGGCGCGGCGTCCGACCCGCCGCTCGCGCCCCCGCCCCCTCCTCACCTTCTCCAGGTCGTGTTGAGACGCCTGCAGCAGCGTCTGGCCCGACTTGATCCAGCTCTGACCCGGGGCCGCGTACAGCCCCAGGCCCTGCTCGTGCAGCCAAACACACACTTCCTCTTTGGTCCAGCGCGCAAAAGGAACGTCCACAGCACTGAAGACACAGCCAGACATCCACATGAAGCTCAAGTCTCAAAGTCAATCAAACTAATTAAATCATATTTATCCCAAAAAGAAACTGATGCCATGAAAACTGATCAAGTATTTCATGCAGTCAAACTATTTTGTTGCTCTTTTTGGTGCTTTATTTGATGGAAAATCAGAAATTAGCCCCAAACAAACCTGAAGACGCAGCGTTTAACCCTTTCATGACCAGCCAGTTTGATTTTATGCTGAACTGTCACTAAATGTTATGAATGTGACACTAAATAAATATTCAAGCTCCATTTCTCTCGTCTGTGTTAATTTTCGAAACGTCACAAACATTACGGTTAAAAGAAGAACCTCAACAGAGACAGGAAGTAAAGGAAAGTAGATCTAGAACAGCTTTATAATCTGATTTTCCAGATCTTATATATTTTAAAATACAATCCATACTTTTATTTTGAAATGCATCTTGGTTTTAAGAGGTTACACAATTTTTAAACGATAGCAAAGTTTGATAAAGTTATACATTAAACTAGTGAAGTTCAACCTGCATCAGTTTTACCAAATATGGAGATTAAATTACTAGAATTAGTAAAGGCCACGTTCTGTTTTCTTAGAGCCACATTTTGACGTTTGAACATATTTCCCTTGAGCAATCTGCTGATAGAAAAGAGTGGAACCTCTGCTTGGACTCTCGTGACCAGCCGAGCCGGGGGCCGGCGGTGGCTCGGACTCCGCCCCTCCTGAACTCCACGTCGGCGCCGTCGTCCAGGTTGAAGGAGGTGGAGTGACTCCTCTTCAGCCTGCCGAAGAACCTGCGGAAGCCCCGGGACTTCTTCTTGGCGTCCGGGGACGAGTGCAGGGGGGCGCCGTCCAGCGACTTCTGGGGAGGAGCTCCGGCCAGGTCCAGGTGCTCGGCCGCTTTACGCTCCGACTCCGCTGGGAAAACGAAAGCAGGAACCAGAGTTCAGGAGAAAAAAACCTCTCAGGATGAAGAAAATCCACTGAGTGACGACTAAGAGAAGAGATTAAACCAGAAATCTGCAGTTTCACCCATTAATCTTTACATAAGAGTCACTTTCAAAGTTTTAGAGGTCGAACATGTTTTGTGGTTCCAGTTAAATTTGATTTGTTTTAAATGATAAAACGTCTCTTTTGGTCTTGAAGGTTGCAGAGTTCTGGATTTAAAAAAAAAAAAAAAAAAAAAACACTCATGCAGAATAGTTTAAACTAAAGATTAAAGCCTGGAAAAAGACTTCAGAGACCTAAAAGCGCAAGACTCCAGAAAACTAAATAAAATGCCATTTTAAAGTCTCGAAAATAACATTTTAACAGCAGATATGTGATTTCTTCATCATATCTGTCATTTCATCTCCTAACGCTCAGCTGATAAAAAAAAACATTTAGAGCAGAAAAGGAGGCGCCGGTTCTTCCTGAAGGGAGGCGTGACTGCCGTCCAGCTGCAGACGTCCACAGCTGGACGCCCTCGACTGTACCTAGCCGGGGCGCACTGACACCCCGGCTGAGCTCTGCCGGCGCTACACAGAGAGAAACGCCACGGTCAGCAGCTCGGACGGACCAGAGACGTGAGGGGGGGGGGTCAGAGGGCGAAGCCGGCCGGCTCACCCAGGTTCGGAGAGCTGGACGTCCGCTTGTTTCCTCGCAGCTTGAAGAAGCCGCGGCCGAAAGACGAGCGGACTTTCTTCGGACCAAAGCTGTCGTCACCGGACGGTTTACCGGGAGGAGGAGGAGGAGAAGCAGGAGCGCCTTTGGGTTTAACCTGGAGCAGATCGACACCGTCAGTCAGATCAACCTGCAGAAGGCTCAAAATGTAAACAAGAAAACTCTGAACGGAACTGGAGACGCAGACGGTTTTAAAGCCTCCTCCAGCTTCAATAACTCCAGACTCAAATCAGACTTTTCAGGAGTCGTGAAGAGAAGAATTCCCATGATGCAGTTCTTCTATTGCACCAGCAGAGGTCAGAGCGGGACCGCTGTCTCTGAATGAAGCCTGTGATTGATCCTGTGAAGCTGGAGGATCTACAGCAGCTGGAGCTGATCAGTCAGATTAGCAGCAGGTTTTACCTGCTGGGAGCTGCTGAGTTCAGGGTCTTCTGAGGAACTGAAGGGACAAGAGAACAACAAAGACACTTACAAAAACCAGTCTGAAAAGAACAAAAAGGCAATGAGGACATGACATAAACAATGTGAGAAAAAGAATAAATTATTGATATTATTAAACTTAAGAAAGTGTTTCTTCAGCTTCCTGTAAAATCTAAATCGTTAATTCAAACAACGTTAATTTAAAGTGAAAATGCTGAAGCTTTGTGGTATTTTGGGGGTCTGTTTGCGCGACTGTGGCTCTCGGAGTCACAGAGAATGTTGAATCAACACAGCAGAGCACCCCGAGCCGCCCGGCGTGGATCGAGGCTCAGCCGCTCCGTCTGAAGGCTCTCTGCTCGCCCACGGCTTCCACAGAGGTTTGCTGATGAGACCTCTCAGGACTGAGTGGGCTCGTCTTCCTGACTCCACACACAGGCTCAGCTTTCGGCTCATTACTGCTCCGGGGACGGAAAACCAAGTGGACTCGCTGCAGCTGCGATCAGCACCTGATAGCTACTGGACAAAAAGCGGGGTTGTACCTTTGGTCCGCCTGTAGCTGGCGCTCTCTGTCCAGCTCGTTCATCTCAGAGAGCACGGCGATGCAGGGAATGGACTGAGAGCACACCAAAAAAAAAAAAAACGACAGGAGTCGGTAAAGCGAGGAGGAAGCGAGCAGTCTGCGGCTCATCCTGGTGGTGTTTACCTCCCCCGAGCTCCTTCCTGCCTCCGCCTCCAGCTCCAGCGTGGCCTGATCCACCTCCATGGAGGCCGCGGCCGACGGCTCGTCCAGGATGTCGTCGTAGTCGTCCTCCTTCAGCTTCTCTGCGGGCGGAGACGGTGACCAGAACACTCGGTCAGAGCTGGCCCAGGCTGCTGTTTCAGCTGTTGATGTGTTTTAGCGGCTGAGCGTCTGGACGGCGTCACCTTTAACCAGCTCCTGGACCTTCTTGCATTTGGTCAGCGAGTCCTCCAGCTCTCTGATCCTTCGTTCCTGCAGATAAAACTCACGTCAATCCGCCTCGGCGGAGGGAAAGCCAGCAGCCGGAACGAGGCGCCGTACCTTCTCGTCGTTCTCCGACGTCAGAGACGCCAAAACCTTCTTCATCTGCAACATTTCATGATCTGGACGGAGGAAAGACAGGCGCTTTACGCTTGCAGACGTTATGTTTAAGCCTCTTTCAGTGAGCGGGGGACGAGGTCACGGAGGCTCGGCTGATTTTCTTCTCACCACAGATGATCTAAAGCGGGTTCTGTGGTGTTTTTCTGGTTTCCAGATCAATTAGTAGTGTGTGATCTGATTGTCGACCACTCAGTGTGGTTCTGCCTCACAGCTTTTCATCACATCTGAGGGGTTTAACTTATCTCTACACAAAGAAGATAACATTTTTCATTTTACTTTAAATAAAGAAGGAAAACATCTTTTCATTTTATGATATTCTGACTTTCAAGGAGACTAGATTTTGGATTCTTTTGTCCCACAGAACTTAAATTATGAGGAAACAGAAGAACTGAGATAAGATGGTTGAATTCTGACTTGCAGAGTTTGGCTTGTAACGGAATATAAATCACATTTGGTCACTTATACAGCAGAAATCCTGATCTGTTTGTGAAAAAAGTTGGTTTACTTCAACAAAATTATGAAAACAATCATCCAGAAACATCAAAGTTCGGAGTTGTTGAAGGGAAAGGACAGCTTTGGTTCTGTTTTCTGGCTGCAGATATTAACGGACAGACTCCCCTTCAAACAAATGGCGTCAGCGTGGATAAGATAAAAGCGGGAGGAGAGACGCCGATAGGTTTGGTATGAGTCCTACAGGCAGATAAGGATGAATTCTCAAAAAGCCTGCTCAGAGTTCAGTCTGGATTCTCCAGCTGCTGCTGGAATGCCGAATGTCTATTTGTCTAATCCGCATGGGCTTGTTGTCGGAGCGCAGGACGGTCCAGACGTTATTAAAGCGGCTCCCACCTCGCTCTCCCCAGCCGGCTCCGTCCGGGCCCTCCGCCCTCGGCCCGCCGTCGTCCTTCAACCTCCTCAGCTCCGCCTCGCGCTCCTCCAGCTGCCTCTGCAGGAGCTGCAGCTCCTCCTGCGCAGCAACCACCCAACTCGTCACGCACCAACACGGCAACACAATCCAACACAATCCAACACTGCGTACTGATTTCACACACACAGAACACAACGCTCACAATTAGAATGAGGGAACAATCAGCTGTGAAGTGGCGGCATTAATCTACAGGTGTGTGGAAGAAGTGAAGCGGGTCCGAGTCCAGTGTTTCCACTTACAGCAGGGAGTTGTGGTGAAAGGCAGGAAAGCGTGGAGTGGAGAAGCAGCAGTTTAGAGGAATCTGAGAGGCCAGAGGGCAGAGCGGATTAAACCTTCACCTCGCCGCCGGTGGAGCGCTCGGTGTTCCACTTCGGACGCTTGACGGGTTACAGTGAAGCGGAGAAGATGTTAAAACCAGAGGAGAAGCCAAGGAAGAGGCGTCAGGAGGAAATCAGGAGGATCCGTTTGAAATAAACCTGCAGACGAGGCGCCCACACACTCACACACACACTCACACACACACACACTCACTTTGGTGGCTTTGAGTTTCTTCTCACACTGCAGCCTGTCGTTCTCGATGTCGGTCACCCTGAACCGCAGGTCTGTCACTTCCTGGTACAAACCCTGGGGGAGAGCAGACTCCCGTTAGACCACTGAGGGGAGGAAGCTCCTGCCGAAGACATGGAGGAGTTTCAGACGGACGCTCGTCTGGAGGGAACCTCAGAGGCACATGGACCCGGGAAGGGGGGGGTTAGAAGTTTGTAATTAATCACATAAGACTGTAAATTAATCCAGATTAATGTGGCACAGTTTAACTCAGTTCTGTCAGTTTTTATGTATTTTGGCACATGTTGGTTCTGAGATAAAGATAAAATTGGCAAAACGCTACATCGGTTTGAGTTTTCACTTCGCTTTAACTTACAGATGTTTCGATTCAATATGGAGGAATTCAGCAAAAAGGCCTCCATTAAAGATCTGAGGCGAATTTGAAGTATTGACACGGCGTCTTCTCTTTCTATTAGTATTTCCAGTGGGAGTTATTCTACCAGCTGAACCGTCTGGTGACACGCGGATCGGTGAAGATCACGTCTCGGTTTTAAACAGTTTATCTCCGGCTCCGGGTCGGGCTTGAATGATGGTCCTGAGAACCGGAAGGCGGATTTTCCACATGGTGGAGCCGCTGAAGGTTACAGAAACACATCAATCACAGCACGCCGGGGCTGCTTATGTTGGGCCCGAGCTTATTTACTCTTCAGGGTTTTATTTAAAGTTGAATAGAAGCGAGATGGAAAAATAAACAGGCAGCTGCGGAGGAGCGTCTCCAGAAGCTTTCACTGTCTGGAAACTCCACATAACGGCGAGCGGAGAGCAGGATTCTCAGGCTGCTCAGAGGAGTTACGGCTGGGTGGAGGCATTCTGGGAGGAAACAGCTGCTGGAGTACGGGGGGGGGGGTCCTAAGCCTCTTCTGTAACCTTTACAGAAGTTCAGCTGGCGGCACATGACAGGCCTCCGGGTCGTCCGGCGCAGAGGGAGCGATCCCGGCCGCTGGAGAACAATGGCGGGCCGGCCGCCAGAGCCGGCAGGTGCAGGACTACCTGGCTGTCCCTGTGATCGCGCTCCACCGCCGTCAGCTGCAGCTTCAGGCTGGACACCTCCGTCAGCAGCTCCAGCTTCTGGGTCTCCAGCGCGGCGCGCTTCGACAGCTCCTGCCGAGGGCAGAACCGGTCCGTCACTGAGGTTTACGCCGGCGGAGGAGGCGGAGGAGGGGGGCTGACGGAGGGACGGAGGTCCCACCTGCTGCAGAAGCTCCTCGGTGGCGTTCAGTTTCTCCCGGTGAAGCTCCAGGCAGCCGTCCAGGTCCCGGATCTTCTCGCCCTGCACCTCCACCTGGTCGGTCAGCACGCTCACCTGGAGGACGGACGAACCGACACCTTCACATTTCACCAGGAAAAAACGTCCTCTGAATGAACACGAGTTATATCTGTTAAATCTGCTGGTCATTTCTGCCACATTCGGCACACTAAGAGCTGAAATCCCATTTTCTTTGGGGGAGATAATTACACAGGAGCAGCTAAACACGATGATATTGGACAGCTTTTGTTCTGCTGCGCTCACAGACCTGAAGAATCAGACACTCTTTGTCGCTCTCCAGACGTGACAGACGCTCTTGATAGGCCGACTCTGAGCTGCTCTGAAAACAGGGAAAAAAAAAAGAGAGAAAAAAAAAAAGAACATTCTGATTTATGTCGTCTGAATCCAACAAATCAGTTAAATAACGTGTTTTTCTTTGAGGGAGCAGGAGGGAACTCGACAGCCGCCGCACCGAGGTCGGAGTCTGATTTAAGGCAGCGAGTAAAAACACTCTCAACCCTGGAGACACCGACGGCTCACACACCCTCACAGAAAATCAAATGGCAGGTGGAGAGCGGCTTCTGGGAAACACGCGAGGGTTAGCCGGCTCCTCACATGAGAGTCGTTTAGAAGTGGAATCAGAAGTTAGACTGGGGGAAGGGGAAAACAAAGCGGCTCAGTCCGAGTGACGGAGGGGATCTGCAGCAGGACGCCTATAGAAACATCACGTCATAACACGGCTTTTACAGTAAACAGAGGCGGCGGAGCGTGATGGAGAGCCGATCGGAGGATGATTCGCTCCAGGAACACGTGAATAAAACTAACTGAATAGAAGTGGAAAAAAAAAAAAGGTTGTTTTGTTAGAATTTTTGAAAAAGAATGTTAGAAATGCGTTAACACTTGAAACGTGAACTTTTATAGAGGCGACGGTCGAGAGAAAATCAAACTGAAGCGGCAAATATGACGAACTAAAGGCTGAGAAATTCATCTTTTCAAAGGTCACAACTGCAACAATCTCAAGTACCAACTCTGCCTCTGCCGAGAAGACGTAAGCCGCCAAGTGTCGGTGTGAGAACAGAAGTTAAACACACACTCCATCAGAGGCGGAGTAATCCAAACAGAGTGTGTGAGCGCTGCGCCCGGCCCGCTCACCGTGCGCCCCTGCAGCCACTCCGCCAGCCCCTCGGCGGTGGAGTCGGGGATCTGGCACCGCAGGTTGTCCCTCTCCTCGTTGTCCATGAGCTCCAGCGCCGCCCGCAGGTCCTCCAGGAGGTGCAGCACCCGGAGCCCCCCCAGGAAGGGCGAGGTGGGCGACTGGCAGTCGAACAGGCCGTTGGAGTAGTCCATGGCCTTGGAGCCTGGAGGAGGGAGGGGAGGGGGGAGGACATCAGTCCACACATTTTTCAACCTCTAACAGCAGCAAGCAGCTGCGCCAGAGAAGCAACGTAAACAACAGGACAAAAATAATGTCTTAAAAATCAAACGGAACATTTCATTCTATATCATTTCACCCAGGAGGCTTTCTCAGAGAGTCCACACAGCTCCAGGTAAGTAAGGTAAGGTATGCACATTCCTGCACAGAGCAGATTTTTCTACAAATTGCACCTTATCCGTACATCTCGTGCCCCCTGGCCGCAGTGTGTGAGGTGCGCTGCAGGCTGCTCGCAGCGGCAGATACGTTTTACCACCGGGACTCGCTGTAAATCATCAGTCTCGGGACCTGAGAGCCATTTCAGTTACAGTACGAACCGTACAGTGTGACCGGAGCTGGGGTTTGAATGCACGGAAAAACCGATAAAAGCAGACTGTGGCTCCACTGCTGCGCCGTCTCCAAAATAAAATCAAAGCCCAGTCACGTATTTTATGTGTGGAGAAGCTGCATCTGAATCAGACGACTGTGGGACTCATCTGGTCACTTTACTGCAAGTAGCCTACAGCTTCACCTTTACTTTATTTAATCACATTTTACTTATATTCCAGCTAACTCGATGCACAAACACATTTTTCTAAATTAAACGTGTTCCTCTTTATATAAAAAAAAAAAACCTATGCCAGCAGCTGCATGCCGACTCTGCTCCATCTGTCTGAAACCTCGGCTGTGATGAAGACGTCCAGCGCGAACAAACCAGCGAGTCAAATAAATAAACAGCCAAACAATCATGGCTTCCACAAAGAAGTGAGAGACTTGTTGATGGCTGTGGTTTCTGCGGAAGCGGTGGGAAATGAGGAGGGGGGGGGTGTCATGTGACCAGGCGCCTTGTTCCCATTGGAAAGGTCAGCGCTATAATTACACACATCAGCGGAAAAGCAGGGTCTCCGAAACCCATCTGCAGCGAGCAGCCGGAGAAGGGAGCGTTTTCCAGACTCGCAGAGCCTGAAGAATCATCAGTTTCCGTCACTGCAGAACGACGGAAACTTCCTCTAAGTCCCGACGGCAGAGCGAGGGCAGCGCGAGCTCCCAGCGCCGCTCCGGGCTCTGCATATTCAGCAGGATCGCATTAGGCTGCAGGTAGGAGTGGCAGGGGGACACAATGTGCCGTCGTCCGGCTCGCCAGCTGATGTTTTCCAGATGTGAGGAGCCCCCTCCCCCTCCCCCCGGGGCCAGGTCTTCCAGGCCCGGCGCTCGGTGTGGTTACCTGCTATGATCCCGTCCATTTGCTCCAAGGCCGCCGCCAACATCTCGCTGGCGTCAGACATCATCTTCAGCTCAGTGCGTCTGAAAGAGAAGAAGAGAAGAGGAAAGAGTGAAAAGAGAGAAAAATAAAGCCATGAGGAGCAGAGGAATGCCAAAATAATTCAAACTCTAAGGAAAACAAAGCTGCCTTTCCTGAATTCACAAACAAATCCCGACTTAACCTTTAGCAGAAGAGCGGCTGTCTTCCAGCACTTAGAAGGAAATTAAGTATTGCAATCAGAGCCTCTAAATCTGATTAAGGCAACAGTGAAAACTCAATTTGTTAAATCAGATGGAAACTCCCAGAAGAGCTTTGTCATTTATACAAACTAAGCTCCTCGACACACACTCCAGAAACGTATCCATTCGGGAGATTTTTGGAGCGAAACAACCTTTTCAAGTCCGTGTTGATATACGTCAGGGTGAAACCGAATTCTATTCCTTTCTCTACTGGACTAATGAGATCGCCCAATCATCACACCCAAAGCCATCAGGGTCAGTTCAGACGTATCTTACAGCAGGTGGTGAAGCCCGTTCCTACCAGCGACGTCAGAGAAACTCAACACCTCAGTGGCTCTTCATACAGGTTTATGATTCGTTTCACGTCAGCCTTCACTGCACGGCCTTATATTCAATCTAAATGCCATTCAGCATCAGCCTCTGGAGCCTGGCGATTCTTACAGTAAGCAGCAGCCTCTTTCCAGCTCAAATGAGCTAAATAAGAATAAACATCTGTAACAAGTAGAATTTTTCGGCCTTTCGTCTCCATCATTAGTCAGTGACTTGGCTTCTGCCCTTCGCTAACCTTATTTTTTTTGCTGTATGTATCGTTTAAATGCTGGTGTAAGCGCCCCGTCGGTCACTTTTTAATACATCTCACTGTGGATTTTCAAAATGTGCAAATCAAAGACTCTTCTGTAAGAAAAATGCAAAGATTCTGCATTTTCATGCATGTTCTCTGGATTCCTCTCAGCCCACCATCACGGTCTCGGCCGCTTCATGTGCTGCGCGCATTTACATTTCACACAAAGCAGAGTTAATCGCTGCTCCCACCACGACACAACTCCTCATTCTTCCTCTCCAAATGCACCAAATTAACCCTGCAGTCCTGACTGCGAGTGTTTTGGTGTCATTATCCAGAAAGCCTCGTTTCCGGAGCCCCGGGCAGCCACGGGGCCTCCGACCTGCAATAACAGCAGCGTTCTCCCGCGGGCATGCTCGGCATCCCAGACTTCCACAACAGAGCGGGACGGCACCGTCGTGACCGCCGGATTCAAACGCGCGTCACGTATCGCTTCAAACCAAATCCGATTTGAGGGAAAACAGAAGGTGCACAGTGTGGACGGACGAGCCGGGGTCCAGTACCAACACCACCGAAACAGAGCCGCTGCCTGTTCTGGCTCCGCATGGGGGGGTTGTGGGGGGAGGGGGTCTTCATTTCCTGCCTCTCTGGGGTCACAGTGTCACACCCAGCAGGGTACGCAATGAGCATTAGGAGAGTAATCAAGCCTCAATATGTCCTCTGTGTGCTGCTAAAACAAGGAGCCTTAAGTGTTCGCGGGGATAATTTCACCCAAACACTCCACAGAAGGTTCCAGTTTCCCGAAACGCACCGTGTGACGTCAGTCTGCCTGAAACGCCACATCAAGACTGATTTATCTACAACGGAATGACCGAAATATCTTATGACTGCAGCAGCTTCCCCTGAAGGCTGAGGATGGGAGAGCAGTGCAGACACACACCGCGACAAAAACATGTCGTCCTCCGCAGGTTGTTCCGTGATTCCACGGGAAAGTACCATCCCTGCCCAGCAGGGGGAGCAGGTATGTTTGGTCAGCTGCGTTAAACATAAGGCAGGTGGACCACGACCGACCTGCAAGAGGCTCCGATCCGGCCCGACACACCACCAAAGTTTAAACATTTCAACAGATTCCTTAATGGCGACGCTGCCGTTAAAAAGCTATTGAAAAAACACCCACAATGCAACAGTTCTAGGAGATGCTTTCTGCACGTCACACTGGATTTTACACGAGAGGGTTTTGTTAAAACTGGCTTCATGTTAGGATCGTAGTTGTCCTTCTCACGGCTAGCCGAGAGGTTTATGAAATGTGAGGACTGTGTGATGACGTGCTGCTGAGCAACGGCACCGTTTTCCAGCCTGAGCGAAATCACGAGAAATTAACGAGCTAATGCAACAAACAGCCGGCCTGACTTCACTCGTCACGCGGCGTCTTTTCAAAGAGCTAAAAGCTCTAAAAATATCAAGCGGGGAATCTGTGGGAATATTTATTTTCCTGGAATAAAAAGTCTAATCTAGTAATACAAATGAGCAGATTTGTCATTCCAGGACAAAGAGCTGAGAAACGTCCTTTTGACCTGCTCCAGCCATCTTTGTCTTTCACTCGGGTCTTTTTGGTTCAAGTTTAATCCAGGAAGTAGAGTCAAGCAGGATGAGCATAAGTCACGCTTTGTTATCTCAGTTGAAGCTGCCGCCTCGTGACAAAAACCACATCAAATTTGGTATTAGGAGATTCATGAGAACTTTCTTCTTTTTTTTTTCTGTAACTATTCACAAGCAAGTCAGAATTTTTAATTGGAGAAAAACAAAAATAAAATATTCTTATGCTCCCTGTGCAGAAGAAAGTTTAATTAAATTTCACCTGCTTTAAATTGAATAAGTTTCTTTAAATGAGAGCCTTTAAAAAGCCAAGCGGGACGATTGATCCATGAGGAAGCGTCTGATGAGAGCCCACCTCTGCAGCTGTAAGAAGAAGTGTCACAGAAGAAATAATGATGATTGACGACCGACCCCGCAGCACACATTCCTGAGCAGGTTCACTCTCCCGCAAATTCACCAGCAGCGCCTGGTACCGAGCTCCCCGCTGACCTCTGACCCCTCCGGAGTCTGCACACCATCCAAAACAGAGATGTCGACCCACCCGGGGAGCAGAGAGAAGCTCGGTCGGCAACCAAAGCCATTCTCGATTGTCTTATTGTGCAGAAATACCAGAAAAAGCAACAAACTAATCCTACGAACGCGTATTGTCTGAACAGTCCGAGCCTGAAAGATCCCATTCCTCTGTGAAATACAGCGTCATTGTTTTCTACTGTAGTTTGTTTTCACTGTTAAACATACACTCCATCCTGCCGCTGGACACACACACGAACACGCACACACCCCAAGTGTATTCTTCCATTTATTATAGAAACCAGTCGCGAATGAACAATGTACAATTTGGTCTTTTTTGGAGCAACCTTTAGAAGAGGTGTCTTTAGCGGGCTGGTGACACAACTGAAGAGGTTGAAAATCTGTCTAATCATCAAACCATAATCAAACCGTTTCTGTTTTTGTCCACTGTCATGACTTGATACCATATTCTCATTAAAAACAGGTCTGGTTCGATGATTTAAGCCGCTCGACGATCCGTTACGACCCAGAGAGCGTTTCGAGACTGCCAAAAGGTGGGAAGTAAAGTTAAACCTGCGGGGAAAATAAACACTCTGGATTAAAATCCCGAGACAAAAGAAAGAGAAACCAAGTCCAACAAAATCAAGCAAAAACTCTGAAGTACCGACAAGGGACACAAACCAGTTCCAGTCCCGCAGAGGGACAGACCACAGGAATACCAGACCGGCTCACAAGCAGAACCACACTTGTTTAGTCAAAAGGTTTGTTCTGTGTCGTACTGAAGCTTTCTGATCTGGGAGAATCAAACGGTCACTGCGTACTAAAGTGGCCTTTGAAAAAACGCAAAATGAAAACTGACCTAGAAGATTCTGGACTTTTGAGCAGAAGCAATCAAACAATCAGACAAAACTTTCCTTCCCAAAAAAATATGGAAAATGACTTTAGGTGGAGCAGTCTCCAACTCTTCAGTCAAATGAGCCGAACTCCTGGTTTGATGGTCTCCGGCCACTCCGAGACAGAGAGGAAAATTCTCCTCCTGGAAGTTCTATTAACTGAGCGCATGTGTTTTTTTGGTTCACACAGGCATCCTGATCAACCTGCGATCTGAAAGAGCTCTGGGAGGTTTGAAGCTCGAACAGGAAGCTAATGATATACTTAAACAGCCAAATAAAGCTTTCCAAAAGGGAATCCCTGTCAGGTTCATTCATTCAGAAATAGGAAACCAGCCTGAGAGAAAGTTCCCCTGTGAAACCCTGAGAGGAGCTTTTAACATCAACCAGATGGAATGAAGGAGATATGGAGGGGGAGGGACTCTGCATCCCAAAGGGAAATACGCTGGGATTACTTGACCATACGCTGAATGATCGGCCTCTGTACCCCACACACACACACACACACACACCCCTTCACCGGTGCCTCGTGCTCCAATAACCTCCTTCCAGCTGTGGGGCAGATGTGCGTTTCACGGCGACCGGCGGCAGTTTTAGAGTCGCGGTGCGGAGACACAATTAGCAGTTTGGAAGAAGCGTGAAAACAAGGAGACGTTGTGTCTTCAGGCTTTAATAAGAGGGTGTTTACGAGTGGCGCGATCGGGGTCGGTTCAGCTAACGACTCTTTAATTCCTGCAGGAGGGGGACATCTTTCCTCTAAAGCGTGCTCGGGTGGGGGGGGGTGGGGGGGGGGGGGGGGGGCAAACGTAGTGAATTCCGGCTGAAGTCGGACTCCCTCCCTTTGTTTACCTTTTCCCCGGAGAGCTGCTGCGCTGGACTTTCAGAGGTCAGCGTGTTTGACAGAAACGTCGGGGCAGACTTTAAACTTGACTTTTATTTTGGGCCGACAGGCCACACAAACAGATCTTTGTCTTTCAGACTCACGTGGTGGCACCGCGACCCCGATTCCAAGCTATTGCACTTTTTTTCCACGAATACATCACATTGGAGTGGGGTGGGGGGGTGGGGGTGGGGGGGGGGGGGGGGGGGAAATAAAGGAAGGGGGCTGGAGGGAATGAGTAAGAGGTCCCAGCGAGCCAAGAAACGCTGCAGTCATGACGCTGCGAGCTCACAGGAGGAAGCTCGGTCAAACCCGGACAGTTGAAGCATCCCTTCAGTCAGGAAGACCTTCACTCACCGCCGTCAGGAAGCGTTTCCTGGCACATTCTGGACAAAAATCTCATCCTGTTTCTCACAAACCGCCATTTCCCGGTGAAGCAGCAGCTCTGCGGCACACTGGGGAAGCTCAATCCTCACATTTCACAGTTTGTTCCAATGTCTGCGTTCAGGAGCTTCGGCACTGAGTTGCAGGCATTTTTTTTTTAATAGTCTTCGAAATCAAACGAGGTAAAATGAACCATCAGACCAAAATCCACAAAGTTCAAACACGTAAAAGAGCTTAATTTATGACCATGTGAGCCAGATTATTCTAATTTGGTTATTTTAAATCAATTTCTACTAATATATCAGGAGAACTTAACGTTCCAGAAGTTCCACCTCCCTTCTTCTTTCAAAAGGAGGAATGAAAGGAATGCAAACGTCAAAGAAGCCATTTGTCAGCTTTCTGAACACGTGGCTGGAAGAAGAGCGGAGTCTGGACAGTGAAGACGCTGGATCGTCTAATCTAATTCCACGCCAAGTCTGCGACAAACACGACCCGGAGCCAAGAAGGAACAAACAGATTCCACAAGGTGAGCGCCGCACGCCATGAGATTAATGTAGTTTATCCCGGCCTTTATGTAACTCCTCTGCTGGGAGACGCTCAGCGCCGTGATGGCAGAGCGACCGCCGGACCATCTAATAAGGCTGTGGAAGGATTCCTGTGAGCCGCCGAGCCAGAGCACGGCCCGGATACAAATATGGTTACAGACAGCAGCGGGAAAGAAAATCCTTTGTTATGTTTTCAGCTGGCTGCCTGGAGGCTGAGGAATCATCATCATCATCTTCATCATCGCAGGCAGAGTGAGGAGCTGCTTCAGGTTTTTCCTCAGTGAGGTCAGAGGTCAAACCCCACCTCAGCTGATCGTTTCTCTCCCCTGAAGGACGGCGGGCGCCACACAGGGTGATGTAGCGCAATCATGAGTCTGTCTGCACGTTTATGGGCATGTGAGGCAGAAGATAAGTTGTTTTTCAAAGTGCGAAGCGTCTTTCTGCTTTCGGTGGGGGAAGCAGGAAAATTATGGACCTCATATAACGTTTTCTCAACCTGGTTTAAAGACTGATTCAAAAAAACAAAAATCGATATAAGTGAAGTACAAACTAACCATTAGAGCCCGGATGTCAAAGATAGTTTAGTTCAGGAAACAAACGGTCCAGATTCATCTTAAGTGGGCTGGACCAGTAAACTTGAGCCATAATAATGTTCAAAATTAAACTTTTAAGCTTTTCTTTGACGTGTTGCAAAATAAATATGTTGAAAAGGTCAATATTTTGCAAACCAACTGCTGAAAATGAAAAGGATCCCAACATAAAGCCAGTTTCAACTATGCAAATTACAGTCCTTGAAACTTCTCCTGTAGCTGTTGCATTATGGGTGTTTTTACAATCTCCCCCTGACAGCATGGCCTTGAGGCTAATACTAGTTGGCTAGCTTTAACTGCAGCATCACTAATATCTAAGTGTTGATATGTGTCTGCTCTTAACAAATTGGTCAAACTTTTTGTGCAAATCTTTACCACTTGCTTCATAGTTTAGCCTGATTGGAGCCTTTCAGGACCTACTTTTGGCCCACGAGCCTTATGTTTGACACCCCTGTATTAGGGTGACCCATTGGACCACAACAGCAGTCAATATAAGAATTAAAAAAAAAAAAAAAAAAAAATCAGCTATTTACGAAACCAAAAACCAATACTTTAAAAGTGCGTGACAGAGAAAAGACACGTTTTGATTTATTAACCAGTTTTTGAAACTGCATTAAAAAAACAGTAAATAAACTGACGACAATCCCACAAACTACTCTTCACGTTGTGTTTTTGAGGATTATTTCTATTTCTTTACAAATTTCTGCTTTTAAATGTGACCTAAACCATTAAGGACGGATAAATGCCCATCAACTTCATATAAACCTTTATGAAGCCACTTAATATTCAATGAAGGGAATATCAACAGCTTTTTCAAGTTTTATCTGGTTATTGAACTTATAATAAAGTAAAAGTTTACTGCCCTCATACAGTTTATATTAGTAGTTTTTAACTTCAGCGTCTCACCTCACAGAAACAAGTTCAATTTTTTGAAATATATGAAATTAAAGACCAAACAAGTCCTTTTAATTCACTGTATGAGTAATTCTCATTGGGGGGAAAGCGGCGGGGGACAACTGAAGTACAAACTTTTACAGCAAACTCGATAAAAACTAAATAAAACTTCGGTAAACTTACGGTTTCCGAGCAGAAGGGAGTGTTTCGCTGAAGCCGGGTCCTCTCTGCCTCCTCTGGGTTTCACTCCGAACACTTCAGGGAGGTTTTCAAGCGGAGCTTCATGGCTGGAGGTCTGCTCTCCATTGAATCTGTCGGCGGAGTGAAGCTGCTGTCCCGGCCGGAGGAGGAGGAGGGGGAGGGGGAGGGGGAGGGGGAGGGGGAGGCGGGTGACGTCAAGCTGCGGCTCCGCAGCGCGAGGAGACCGGAAAGAACGCCTCAAAATAAAAGCTCCGGCAGGAAGCGAGTGAAGGCAGCGCGCTGGCAGTGCAGCATCTGGAACACATCGGAAGAAATTATTCAGGGTAAAAGCTTCTGGAGAAACTGAGTGATGGAATCCACAGACATGTCTATGGTAGCATTAAGTTAAAGCTGCCAGAAGAAAGAAATTTAACAATCACCATAGGTTCACCACCAGACCGCACTCCTTCAAAGTAAAAGCTCTCAGAGAGGGAACTTCCGGTATGCTAAAAAATGCAATCCCCAAAACGTCGTTGATGTTGTTTTAATAATGACTGAAATGTTCTGTCAGTGGGAAAACTAAAATTAAGAAGTATGGCCTATTTGAGAAGGGAATAATAATAAAATAAATACAAATTATAGGAAGTATTTCTTATTTTAGTTTAGGCTAGTTAATTAGAATTCTAACAATTGTAATACTGATAACAATGATAATATTACTGTTGTTGTTGTTGTTGTTGTTACTAATACTACTACTAATTTACTCATGTTATGAGTGAAGAAGATGTCTCAATAAATTCTACACTCTAGAAGTTAAGCTGATTGTCCTGATAACATGAGCTTCTATAACTATAAAAAAGATACATTGGTTTGTAACTGAATAATGAAGAACTGAGGCGATCCATGTTAAGATGCTTGAAAGAGAATTCTTTAAAAAAAATCATCATGTTATTGCTATTGTTTAATGCAGTAGGTAGAGACTTTCAGATTTCAAGCATCCAGTTCACTGCATCAGAAATATGCAAACAGCATAGCTCCACTTTGTTCCCTTTCTTCTAATTACAGCTTCATCAAACTGATGTTGTTTGAATGATGGAATACTAAATGTTTTGTTTTGAATAAACAACACAATATAAACAGATATGTCAAATCTGTGGTGTCAGAAGGAGGCTATAAAGATCCCAAATGTAGTGCACAAGGAAGAGTGGACTCAGCTGTAATAAGGTGGGTGGAGGTGGTGGTGGAGGTGGTGGAAGGGTGTTTAACGGGCTGGGTGGGCACAAACAGAGCGCAAATCACATTAAACTGTGTGCACAACAAAATCTCGATTCTGAGCCATAAAGGTCAGATTCATTTCAGAATAACAACCTGTTGTTGTTACACACTGCAGGATCTGGAGTAAATAGTTTCTCAGACAGTTTGTCCAGCAGGTGGAGCTGGAGTTGCTCTCATGATCTTTCTACAAAATAGAACCATGACAGGCAGTGCATGAAGTATACAGACATGCAAAGATCAGGGAAGAAGGGATTTCATCTGCAGGAAGTGACTCATGAATATTCTGAAACAACGTGACGATGGTTCACAACATCGTGACTCACCTGCAGGTTTAGAGAAACACTCAGGAGCCGTTTCACATTTCTGATTCAACATCTGCAAGTGACTGTGTGATGCTCCTGTGTTCGTGTTTGGCTGTGCTTGAATATCAATGTTCTGTGTTCTGACAGAGTGGCAGCTTATTGCCTTTTATTGCAGAACATCCATTTAGAAAGCCTGGGCGAGCACGGAGGGACGACTGAGCTGATTCACATTAGTCGGATGGATCAAAGCCTTTTTGTGTCTTTCCAAACCAAATTGGGACAAAATACATTAGAGGCGCATTTAAAATGTCACTTTCTATCAAACCTGATGCATCTGAAATCTGCTGAAGTAACACGAGGTTGTGGATTCCATGCTGTCCAAACTACGCCGTCAGGATGAATACCGCTGATAACTATTGGCCAAATGTAATCTATCTCTCTCCTTTTTAAAAACGTATTTAATAATGAATTTCCATCATTTCCAGACCCTAAAACTAAACTGCATCCAGTGTACAAGCTGTTCACATCATGAAAATTACAGTATAATCAAACCGCTTATATTTATTTTTAATCCTATTTCAGTGTTTGTCATTCAACTTCAATCATTTCCCATAATAATAATAATAATCTAGTTAAAGATTGAGGCCCAGTTTGATTGATATCTCAAAGTAGCCAATCGTTTTGAAAGTGACCTGTCAAATGTATTCCTGCTGTCAAGTATATCAACTAAAATAAAGTTTTTCCACAAAAAACTTTAACACTGTTTGGTTCTTTTAATTAATTTGATGTGAGTGTTTAAAACAGAACTGCACTGAGAGGTTGATGTGGCATTGGAAGAAAAGCTTAAAAAATCTGAAAACTAACTTAAACACACCGGTTGTACTACTTGGCTCAACAAAAAAAAAAAAATGTGTGTAACACTGAAAACAGGGAAATGTTATTTTCCTAACTGGTAAATATTCCACTTCCATGCTGTGTGCATCAATCGCATGATTTCCTTTCCCACCCTCTTGACCTGGCGTGTCCTCACAAACATCTGAAAAACCCGGACTCATCCTGTGTGAGAGTAAAAAAACTGTAAAATCCTGTTATTTACTGAAGTAAAAGGCTCCAAACAGAAGCTCCAGCGTTGCTTCGATGGATGTTTTTAGAGGTGGAAACCTTTCAGACAACTTGTTACATTTGAAGCTTTTACATTATTATTTTTTTAAATCCTTAAGATCAGAAGTGCAGCTGATGATGTGGAGTTCGTGGAAATTAAGATTTCTGTTTTGTGCTTTGTATTATTTGGTTTCTGAGACACATGTAGAAGAAGTGAGTTGTGACACTAAGTTTAATCCTGTTAATTACATCGCTCTCTCAGCGTCTCTGTTCAGCACTGATGAAGGCTTTAAGCTTAAATAATCCCACCATGCCTCTCATATGAGACGGATTCCTGAAAGCTTCAGTCTGCGGAGAGAACTGTCCGTTCAGCTCATCAACAGGCAATTACGATCCAACAGAGGCTATTAGCCATCCTTCACGGCCTCCTTTGGTCTTTTACGGTTTTTGGAGCGCAATATCCTCAAGAACCGCAGAACCGCGGCGACTGATTTGATTCCAGACGCATTTCTGCGACCACTCGAGGTGGAAATGGTGCTGCTGAAAGCCTGGAGTCCTGAAGCGACTGGCGTTCAGGCTGGGTGAAATGTTCCGGCGTCTCCTCCTGGATCTCCGGAGGCCGGGTCCCGAAGCGTCCTGTCACACGGCTTCAGTGGCAGCTTCAGTGGCCATGGCAACCCTGTTGCTTGGAAGTGCCGATAAAGCCCCGCAACAGTTGTTAATTTTCCGTGCGTGTTGAGGCAGCCGGGGGGGAAAAAAATGCAGCTGAAAACATGTCAGGTTGTTCTGCTTGGAGCCGCAGAGCGAAGCCGCAGGCTGAAGTCAAGTGTCGGCGCCCACATCCATCCACCTTCCGGTTTGAGATGGGGTTTGTCATATCAACCATAATAAGTCTCATCTGAGTCACCGGCTCGTCTGAAAAGCTGCAGCTCTTCGGTCCACACACAATAAGGACACGTGAGAAAAGAATCGCCGCTCCGATCGGTAAGACTGAAGGACCATGACGGCTGAACTCCTCCTGAAGAGTTGAATGGATGAACGGATGGATGGATAAACATGGATGCATGCAGGCTGGCGGCGTGTGTCTTGTATCAAGAACAAAACTGTTTGTTCAGATAACGGTCTTTTCTTGTCCGGCTGTTTATTTTGAGACGTGCCCAGCTATTCATCATTTATTTCATTTCCTGCACAAACGGCGAATCGGTTTCGGTGATCTAAAACTTTTCTGGCATGAGGGTTGAAAAAAATCAGTGTCACAGATCTGATGCAGTCTTCATACGGTCTGATTTGAGTTTAACTCAGACTATGAATTAAAAACGACTCAGCTGATTGGCGTTCCATGAAAACAGCCAAAGTTGGAATAGTTTGGGACAGCAGGTGATTTTGAGCAGCTCGCTGTCTGTGAGGTAAAGTGTGCTGATGCTGACAGCGGCTGCTGTTCACCGTTTTCCCTCAGGCTGAAGAGAAAGCTCCCACAGCTGAAGAAAAGTCATAAAAAGCAGGTGTGTGTGGAGAGACGGCAGCAGCAGCTCTGTGAAAATAAAAAGGTGCTCCAGAGGAGAAAAGAGTCTTTTTCAGTGCTGAGCTTTTGCAGTTATTACTCTTCCTCTGCACCTGTTGACAATAACAGCAGCAGAGGGTCAAACACAGGAAGCAATCCTCCACCAAGTCCAATCGCTCTTCGGATGGTGCTTTCGTCTGTGGAGTTGACATTTGCTCAACAACACATCTGCAGAAATAACACTGAAAATGGCACTTATTTTCTGGGTATCTTCTTTTTTTTTTTTGATTGCACAGCTCTGGAGACAAACGTCTCTTCAGAAGGAATTTGACGATTTCGAATACGCAATCAAGAAAAGCAACTAATGGAGAGTTGTCTATTTATCACAGCTAAAACCACGACAGCTAACGGCGGCTTCATGCTCTCTGTCAGATATGCAGTAGTTTGTGTTTGTGTTTATTTCTGTCCATCTGTTGAGCTGGAGCTGTAAACCTTCTGATAGTGTCACAGGACGCTTCGAAAACCTCAAATATTTCTGTGATTCCCTGCTGGCCTCGCTGGAGTCCCGGTGGTGCTGCAGAGTCACACAGTTCCAGGCTCTTCCACATGTGGAAGCTCTTCACCTCAAAAAGTTCAAAATGAAGTTTTTGTGGCCTTGCAAAGAGTTGAAAAAAACAGCCGCAGGGTCAAGATTGGAATCGTCCTCCCCCTCATCAAACCCCGCAGGATTAACCGAGATCGAATCTGCGGGGAAGAGTGATCCCTTCATTAGAGCAGAGCTGCGGGAAGAGCGCTTTCATTCCGCCGTCCAGCTCCCCGCAGATGAAGGCTGAGAGATCACATTTCTTTGTTATTTCTTACGTAACACACCTGACAGGGTGATAATTAATGAGACGGGAGCTGAGGTGGCGGGGTCCCCCGGGGTCCCGGGAGCCTCCTCAGCGACAGGCTTCCCGTCCGGGAGATGATGAACGCCTGATCGCTGTTTTGGTATTCATCACAGCAACACAAAACAGCACCGCTCCTCATTTCTGACATCCATCTGCTTTTCTTTTTTTTTTTCCATCCCACGCTGCTAATTAACTTTGACTTTCATTATTCAAACAGTGAGAGATGAGCTCCAGGATTCATCCAGTAACAGTCTCATCACATAAAAGAACAATCAACACTGTAGTGATACCAGAGATGTCTGACTGTTACTCTGTACGTTGATGATATTACGTTTTTCTGTTCATATGGCATTCACCTTCCTGTTTTATTAGACCTGGACTCTTCTGCACTAAAAATGTAATAATTTACTAAGGAGGGAAATTTTGTTGTTTGAGAAAAACTGAAAACTAAAAAAAGTAATAAAATTTGCAAGTATATTATATATTCTGTAATATTACTATGTGTATCCAAACAGTTAAGTCTATTTAAATTAATTAACTAATTAATTAATAATTAATTAATTAACAATCTGATTATGCCTTAAAAAACAAATCAATCATTAAAATTCTTTAAGCAATTGAAAAACAAGAATAAATCTATAATGAAGCCCCTATATCCTCCATCTTCACATTTTAAGTTACATTATCTTAAGAAAACCACAAAAAGATATACATCTTCTTTCAGAACTTGAAAAATGTTCCTGAGATATGCTACGATCTCCTGTGTCATATAATAATAAATGACGTTACACATACAGTAGCTGAAGAAAAAAAAAAACATGTTGCTAATGCTTAGTGACAAATTATTTACAGAGACATGAGTCGGGCTTTCCTATTGTTCCCAGGCTGCAGAAGCTTCAGTGTCACACTACCACAGCTGTTCTGCCTCCAAAGTACAAATTGTTCGATCAAAGACAGGAACAGGCCATAAATAGCGTTGTCCATCAGTAGCACGGAGCTTCCTGACATCCCATAATTATTCCCTGGCCGTCACAAAGCTAATAATAAAGAAGCCGCTGCCGACTTCGGCATTATTGCCAGAAACAGCATCTGCTGTGCAGGGGCACGAGCAGGAGACACTGGAGGGGCATTCCATCCATCCATGCATCTATCTCTTCATCCATTCATCTGTTCATCCATCCATCTATCCACTAACATTGAAAAACCTTTCCTGAGGACGGGCCTCATAAAGAACATTCAGGGGGATGTGGGGGGTTTGGGTCTGGCTCAGGTCTTGACATGAGGAAGTAAAAGAGGAAAAAGCGACCCGCAAATGGACGTGGTCCCAACGTTCCGGCACCTCAGAGGTTGGTGCCGCCTGCCACTGACTGAAAGACCAAGACGAAAAGGAAGAGGAAGACGCAGGATGTAAGCACAGTAGAGTGTGACACTCACACGGTTTGGGTGGTAATGCACTTCAAAGGCTTGTGCCATTTGCAATTAACATGAAGACACACACACACGCACACACACACACACACATCAAGGGGAGAACATGAAGACTTTGCCACCAGGGGAGCGAGCGAGCAGCAGAAGACAGGTGTGTTCCAGAGCAAAAGTTGTATATTTACAGCAAAAAGCTACTAAAACACCCAAAACTTTCCTTATTCTTATTTCAAATCATCAGGTATGCATTTCTTTAAAGGGATACTTCAACATTTTGGCAAATTGGCCCATTTAGCACAATTCCTTAGTCATTTCGAACAGCATACTTACTTTTTTTGTTTATTCAGAGGTGAGTCGGGGAAGGTTTTCGGGACGGACACAATGGAAGTGGATGGTATTTTTGGTTCCCCTCATCAAACTCATCAAATACAAAATCCAACAACCCCAAAACACTTTGGTGGACACATTATAATCCGCACATTCACTACGCTGTGGAACACCAACAAATAATATTGTAGCGTTACGACACCGAAGCAAATACTGCTTAGGGTTGGGGTTGGGGTTAGGGTTAGGGTTAGGGATAGGTGATGTACGGCTGATTCCAGGACAATAAAACACTGACAAACTTGTTGTTCCAGGCTACAGATCCTTTAAGTTTGATTAATCAAATGATTAACTCTGCGCTGCATTCAAAAAGCAGACCCATATTTTTTTAGATTCCTCCTGTCTGTTATTAATTTTAAATCATAGCTGGCTGTTCTCATCTTTTCCTCCATCCATTCCCTAAGAGGTGTGATATTCTCCTTTATCCAGTGTCTCATTACTTTTCTCCACCCTCTAAGAAGGCCTGCTGGCATGTAGACGTTGTTTAGTCTTTCAACTGTCTCAACGCACTCCCACGTTGAAGCGTGTGCTCGGGAATCGAACCGTTTCCTCCTACTCTAACCCTTCATCCTATCTGAATAAACAAACACATTTGACTTGTTTCAGAGTAAGTTTGATTCACTCTTAGAGCCTGATGTTCTCACGATTCTTTCATACAGATGTTTCGAAGCTCATGGCGGATCGCATCCGTCACAAAATAACACACTAGTTATGCCTTTATGAATATTGAATGTTCGGACAAGTGTTCCAGATCATTTAAAATACTGAATCTCTGCATGTAAAAATGATTAATTGTGGCAAGATAAATTTCCTCATCTGGCCCACCTCGGCTTTTACCTGCAGACTTCCAGAAATGATAGTATCTGTCTCAATCACTTCAGGGTCGAACACAGGAAAACAAAGACATCCTCTCATTTTCCAGCTCATCTTTCATCAGCAAACAGGAACCTGATGCAGGAAAAAACCCTGAATATGTCTCGTTGCTCATTTTTCATGAAGTACAATCGTACCCAAATTTAAAGCAGAACATGTTCGCATGAGCGTTCATTTATGCAGACTTTCCGTAAATGAGGCTCTCGCTTGAACAAAGCAGGAGAAATCAGGAGAGGGTGCGAGCCAAGACATGGATGAATGGACGGATGGATGAATGAATGAAATGCAAACACAATAAAACTGGAGTGTGATCATTTCATGTGCACGACAGCAGATGCACGTGGGAGGACGCACAGATTCCCTCGCACGATTTCTCACCTATCCGTGATTACACTGGAAACGTATTCAGCCGTGTAACAGGATCGTCGAGGGTCTGCATACGGGCAGGAGGCTCGAAGCGGAGCTCCGCTCGGCGGAGATCTCCGTGCGTGTCTGCACGTCTGCGATTGTTTTGTCAGCAGGTCGCCACATCCAGATCGCAGCGGGTGACCCGCGCTCCCAGGTGACATCGATTATCCGCGGGTCGGCCGTTTATCTCCACAGCTCAGAGAGAAGCGATGAAATTCATCTTTTCTCACAGAAACAAACAAGAGCTTAGCGGGAAAGACATTCAAATTCAGAGGGAATGGGCAAGAGTGGAGAAAAACAGGAACACAAAATAGGAAAATCAGAGACTTCACATTAAATCATGAACATCTAGTTTGAATATACACTCTCTGTACTGTGATACACGCTGATGGTTAGAATGATTTTGGCTGCTTTAAATGTGATGAAGCCAATAAAATGTCAAGAAGACACAATTCTCTCGTCTTATTTACTGTTATTGTTCTTAATTTTTTTTTATTGTTTATGCTGCCTAGTTTTTATCTCGTCTTTATCGTGTCTGAATCTCTGTCTGCTCCATAAGTAGAGTGTACTCGTTTCCTTCGACGATTGATTCCATTTCTTATTATTTATTGAGCTGTGTAACGAGTGCGTGCATGAATGTGAGGACAAAACGGAAGGCTGCAGATGAATCTTCTCCTCTGAGGTGAATAAAGTTTTCTGAGTCGAAACATCAGAAAAATCCACTGAAAATGTGATAACTGCAGCCAATAACATAAAGAAACACAAACAGGAGAACATTTGGAGGGAATATAAGTAAAATATAGGATGTTGAAATGTAAATGTGGCCGAGAAAAGACGGAGAAAAGAAAAAGCTGAAAAAAAGTTTTTCAAAACTGGCACAAAAAAAATGAAGAAAAACAAAACTAAACTCTAAAACGGAACCAAAGTTAACTTCCATTGTCTCTCTACTGCCACCAAATGCACATAAATGGTAAGACACCGTGTTTTTTTTTACACACTGAGCCTTTGAAAACAATCAAAACACCTTTTAATCAATTCCCATTGTTTTGGACATCTGTTATTTGTGTTTTCACAAAGACTTTGTCAAACAGAAGCGTCAGACGTCGGCGCACATGAGTACGTCAACTGAAAGTGAACACATCAGGCGGGCGGCGAGACAGAACCGAACCGGAGACGTCGATGGAACATCAGTGGAGCGGCAGACGCCGAGGAAATCTAATCATTAAGGCCGAGTCTTCGAGCGGCGTGATTAAAAAGAAGGTGTTTTTCATGCACACCTGACGCAGTCGCTGACTAATTGGACAGTTTCCCGCCACAGAAGCATCTGCCGGGTTTATCCCGCGCCAGGTGGGGCGCGGGGAAACCTAGCAACAGGCTGCGGCACGGATCACAGCGCACGCGCACACGCGTGCACATGAGCGCACGTCGCTGGCGACTCTCGGCTGAGCGGCTTGGACGCAGCGTGCGGCCCGGAAAGCGCATTTTCCACCACAGTGACCTGAAGCGACGCCAGACGCTCGATCCCGCCGATATCAATGCAGAAGCAGCAAAGAAAACCGAAAAGCGATCATTTTCCTGGCTCCAGCTGCCGTTTCTAAATGTTACAGAAGAGCAAAAAGCACACAGGCAAACCACTGAACCCCTGTTTGTGCTTCAACTGAAGACAAACCCCTCAGATTCCTTTTGTCTGTTTGTGCTGTGCAGCTTTTCAACAACATAACCTGGGAGCAGACAGATAAAGACGCTCTTCTTTTTTTTTTTTTTTTGTCTTTTATCCGTTTCAAGCACAAAACAACAAGATTTGGGAGATTTGAGGTCCACTAACAACAAAACAAATCAACCAGACATTTCTAAAGTGCTGAATACTTTCACCGAGCGCAGCAGAAAACAAATAATTCTGCCGAGCCGACGCTCGGCGGCTCGTAAAGCCACTTTAAAGACACGGCGGTGCTTCTTCCTGTGTGCACGGATCACGTCTTAACAGACAAGTGAGGACATGCAGAACCCAATAAAAAAAACATGAATAAATAAGAATCTGAATGTCACATCACTGCAGACTTTGATGTGAGGCTCTCTGATGGAGCTTTAAATGAGGCGTGACAGGAAAATAGCGGCCAGCAGCCGCTCCGAGTGTTTCTCTCACGCTGCTCTCTTCTCTGTGCTCGCTCGGCGTCCCGGTACCAGTTTAGTTCCACTCACATCACACAGCGTCGACAGCGCCTCCGGACCGGAACCGGGACTCTGGGGCGGGATCCGGTAATCGACCGCTACTGAGGATCCTGATCGTTTTTAATACGGATCATTTCTGACTCTACAGCTGAGAGGGAATGAAACGGCGAGGTCAGCGTGAGGTCAGGAGCCCTCAGAACCAAAAAGCCTTCATGAGAGAGAGAGCGAGCTGCCGTTCCAGGTGAGCCTGTGAGTGGGCGGCGTGGAGAGCAGCCTCTCGACGGGCTCCCGGCCTCGTCCGACTCCACCAATTAGCCGAGGAGTGGGCAGAAGCGATATCGCCACTCCTGCTGCCTGATGAGATGTGGCGTGTCTCTGTCAGAAATGCGATTATGTTCAAATCGAGCCAAATCCCGCTCCGCCGGCCGCCTGAATGCGCGATCGCATTACCTCCAAAACCCGTCCTCCGTCCCACAAGAGACGCAACTAATTCATCTGCATGCTTGTGAGCGTGGGAATCCGCCGTTTCATTTCACTCGGGGTCAAGAAAACAGTGTCACATTAACAGCAGAGCCACACTGAGCCTGCTGCGATCGATATTTTAATCTCGCTCTTGTCTGAAGGGAAAGTTTGACACTTCGGTGACTCTGGTAATAAGCTCACATTCAATCACGATCAGGCCGACAGAAACAGTGAATGCGACTCTGCGCTCAGAACAACAAGTGTAAGGATCAGTTTGAAGACAGATAAATCAAAGGAGCGCTCTGTCCGTTCACTTCAGGTTTTCACGTCTGGAACCTTCTGTCATCGTCGCGAGGCCGTTCAGACTTCAGCCTCTCTTCTGACATAAAATCATCGTTTATAACATTTTATAAATAATTATTAGCATGCGATGATTCGATGTCTGAAATCTGTAGGAACGCTGGATTTCCTGCTCAGCACTGGTGGGAGAATCAACTGACCTATCAGGCATCCAGCAGTTGCAAAAAATACAAATATGAACATAAACATGCAAAGAAACATTCCAGTTTAACTGTCTTACAGCTAGATAGAGTGGATTCAGGTTGTTTTTATGGCTCTGGACTCATTTATTTAAATATTTTATTTTATAACGGAATTCTGTAAACAACCTTCAAGAATCATTGAAGTATCTCAAGGCCTGGCCACGAGTCAGAAATTAAAATGTGTCCCTGATGCTTCTGTCTCACACATCATCCATCGAGTCTGCCAGTCTTTCTGAGGGCTTATTCTGGTCTTTTAAATCTCATATCTCCTTCCTGTGTATACTCATTTATTTTCAAGAGACGCCGGCTTGTTTTGGGCTCGTTCCAGATCATACAAGCAAACGGAAATAAAAAGGATTGTGATTCTGATTGAGTAACTCCATGTTAAATAGTGTTTTTGGCACAATGCCTCCGTTTTAGTTGCAGATATTCCCATTAGAAAAAGAATTCCCATTGACCCAGAGAGGCTGGACTGTAAGGTCAAACCAAACGAGCTCCATGCGTCCGAGGCTCTTGTGAGAACTTGAAGTATAATTACTCTTCCAGTCCCTTTTCGCCAGGTCAGAGCGACTTCTGGAAAAACCTCAGCAAAAAGTCAAGTTTGTTAAAAAAAAAAAAAAAAATACAATCTCTTCCAGGAAATTGATGCTTGCTTTGAATTTTTTATCCATTTCTACCAATTTCTCTTCAATTCGTTGACAGAATTCGCATCCAAGAGCATGAAGAAACTCTAAAACTAGCAAGGAAGTTCAGAATCTGTAGAAGCTTCAGTGTTTCTCCGGTCTGGAAGTGTGAAAACGAATCGTCGAGGTTCAACATAAAGTGCTGATGTTTGCCGTTAAATCCCGTCAGATTAAAACGACGGGTTAAGTGTGGGCGTCCGCTGAATTAATCCTGTTATAAACCTCCTGCCGGCAGGATAAACCTGTGTGTGTGTGTGTGTGTGTGTGCGCACAGTAAACGCCACCTCTGCTCAGCACTGCCATATCATTACGTAACTCCGACAAACAGCAGGAAACATGTTTCTGGTTAACAACACTCTCTCAAATGTCACTAAGAGGAAGAAAAAGGATGGAAAAAGACCAGTGAGGTGTTTTCTGCTTCTACGGAAGAGCATTCGGGCCACACGTGAGAAAAAAATCTTTTAGAAGCTGGAAAAAAAAGATGTCATCATGAACTTCAAGAATAAAGTCGAAATGTCGAGAATAAAGTGGAAATAGGATGTTGAGAATGAAGTCGATGTCTCAGTTCTCTTTGATAAATCCAGTGAGGCGAGCGACAGAGCAGAGCTGCAGCATGGAGTGTCATGTATGGAGCAAGTCTGTGAAGTCATGCAACTGCGTGACAACTTTATGTCTTTGTAATGTTGTTTCAAATTCAAGTATCATTGTTGTTCAACCCAACATTGGAAATTATTCTGGACTCAGATCATGTTTTAAACTGATTTTATTTAATGACTGAAGAGAACACATTTTCAAAGGATGGATTTCATGACTTTGATAACGATGTTTTCAAACGTAATGGCTTTATCATATATTACCAAGATACCACAAACACTTCATTTTCCCAGAAAAAAAAAGCAACTTATAGTCCTCGCATCTCTCCAAAAAATAATAAACCAGAATTTTAAAAAAAAAGACATATTTCTAATTAAAAGTTCTCTAAAAAGCATGGCAAAAGCTATTTACATCAATTGCTGTATTTAAAATATTTATTGATTTTTTTTATTTTAAAATGAATTAATACAGCCCCTATAATTCCCTCCTGCCAGGCTCCAGTCCTGGAGGAGTCTGGAAATCTAAAGAAAGTCATTCTTGTGCACGGGCTGCCTGAGATGCTCGGTCCCGGCGGTGTCTTCCTGGTCCTGGAGGTTGCTGGTTCCTCCACCCTCTTCCCCTTCTGCACTGCCACGGGCCAGACTGTCAGAGCAGGTGCACCATGGAGTCGGTGGATGTGTCTGGCAGCGGTGCATTTGCTACATACGTACAGATCATGATAAAATCATTATCTGTGCCTTGACTGTTAAAGAGCTTCTCAGTGCTACTGGAGGTCAAAGCAGAAGCAAAACATCTTGTAGAAATTGAAATATATTAGAAATTATTTTTATATTAATGTAAAAATAAAATACATGTTATTAATAGACTGGAAAAAAAAAAAAACTGGGGACAAATATCACTGGAGAAAAATTAAAAAATAGAAAAACAGATGAAGCTCTTATCTTATCTTATCTTATCAAATCTGATCTGTTTGCCATCGAGCAACCTGCCTTGCTTCTAGCCATAAAAAAAACCTTTTACAGCTTTTGAAGAACAAAAATGAGCTTATTTCTATTTATTTTACGCACAGACAAGACATTAATTGATCACCAATACCTGAATGAGGACGGGTGAAGTTGCGAATTGAACCAGGAGACTGGACTCCTCTTTTCTTCATCTGCTAATCAAATGCAAGCTTCAATAATAAATCCTTCATCAATTCTTCCACAGAAACGCCACTGTTACACCTTTGGGTGATGTAGCTGGAGAATGCGGAGCCTGCAGTGAGGGGGCGTGGCCTCGGAGTATGAAATGTCAGCTGGCAGGCGAACTATCTTCGGCTGCTTGTTGTTGGCACGCAGTTGCACGACTTCACATTTCGACTTTATTCTCGACATCCTATTTCAACTTTTTTCTCGACGTTATACGACGACTTTATTCTCGACATTTCGACTTTTTTCTCGAAGTTCATGGTGAGATTTTTTTTCTCTCACTGGTGGCCCTAATGCTCTTCCGCACTGCTTCAGATCAGTTAGGAAAACGGAAGAAATCGATTAAAATTTAAAGATACTAAAGCTAAAAACATACATAGCCACACAGAGAGACAGATCCTCACTGGGGCTGATCTAAACTGACTTTCTCAGTTTTCTAAATCCTCTTCTTTCCCCGCTCTGGTTCTGCTGAGGCCGTTTCCAGATGTCTTCTTTAAAGACACTGGTTAGTTAGAGACTACAGGCTTCGGCCTGCTAGCGTAGCATGTCCTCTTTCTGGCTCATTGGCTGCAAAAACACATATTTTCACCATTTTAACGCTCATTCAAATAATATACAACAGAAAGACATTTTAGGCTCAAAGATTTTAAGATTCTGATAGAACCTTGTTCTTGTGTCTTCATTTGATTCTCTCTTTACCTTCACTGCAGCTCGTCAGCGGGTTCCAGGTAGACAGGAAGTAGCCGCTCCTCAACCCTTTTATGGTGAACGGAGTGGACCGTACCAAGTGTGAGGCAGATCGGAGGGGGGGTCTGCTGCAGTAATCGATACAAACGCTTTGATTTTCCTGGATTTAAGTTTTTTAAACACTTTAATTGAACTGTAAAATGGAAGGGAGCTGTTGCGGCTGAATCTGGAGGAAAATAACAGTTTAATTAAAGTGAAGGATGATGACTCTGTTGATGGTTTGCTCACATGGGAGGGGCTACAGGTGGACAATCCCAGCGAGCTGAAGGAGCTCGGGCTTGGGTTTGAGCAGTTTTCAGAAAGTGATTTTGTCCTACTTATTTTTGTTTTCCTTTTATTATATAATACAGCATGAATTATCTCTGTAACCTCTGGAAAGCGCCGTAAATTAAAAAAAAAAAAAAAAAAAACACTTCCTATCTGGATGTCTGCTTCCTCCATCCACCTGGCACAGTGCACATACTCTGCTTCACACACACAAATGAATGATTGTTCAGGGATTTGTGTGAGCTGCTAAGTTACACTAATTGTATTAAAAATACCCACATATCATTACAAACACACACACACACACACACACACTGTCGAAATGTCTATGTCAAACATAGTGCAGCGACACAGAGCTGCTCGTGTCGGGAGGATTACCGCTTCGATTTCCATCCACAGCAGAAGAAGCGATGACTGTGCTTAAACGCTGCATGAGCCATGCAGATCATCACACTGTTGTACTCCGGGTTTGTATTTTCAGGCTCTAATGTTGTTTATAAAGGGGGGGGGAAAAAAAAAAAAGGTCATGGTTTGTAACAAGTCAGATTATGTTTGCAGCGTCAACAGCAGAAAGGTCAGCCAGCGTCTAGACAGCCGAGTCCTGCTCACAGCCACTGCTGCCATGAAAGAAAAGCTGCATGATCCCTGCTGGTAGTTTAAGATTTAAAAAAAAAAAAAAAAAAACAACTTATCAGCCCAGCTCCTTCAGAAGGGCTATTTCAGCTCTATTCTGTAACTGTGAAGCCTTTCAGCACCTTCAGAGAAAGCTCAGGAGGCCGTGTGGAGCTGACTGTGCCGTTACTTGTGAATTGTGAAACGGCCACCGGTTACACTGGCAGCAGTTCAAACGGAGAACTCTAATCCTTCGTCTGCTGTGTGTTAACGCTGCTGTCAATCATATCAAACATCATTACTCCTTTAGGCCGTCTCATTAGAAAAAGACGCAACGATACACACGAACACATCTGCTTTTTTTTTTTTGTCCGTTTATAACGCGAGTCAGGCATGTGGCTGTTGAAGTGTGAATGAACGCTGAGCAGACAAAGACCAGCCTCTCTGCTTTACTCTTCAACAGCATCTATATTATAGTTCTACTCTGACGTGTAAGGCTGACTTCCCGTGTTATTGTTAGCAGAACATACACAAAACCCGCTTCAAGGAAGGATCTGGTCTGTCAGTCCCTCACAATGACGGATGGAGGGAAAGATATGACAGATACCTTCAACACATAAGAGACGCCAGGAGATACAACAGACACCATAGTTACAACAAATACCACAGTTTATCTCTCACCACTGGAACACAGCCTTCAGAATGTTAGAAAAGTCACAGCTGTTGAACAAGAGGCTCCAGCAAAGCCTCTTTTCTACATTTTATACCCAAATTAATTTTAATTGGAGGCTCAAGATTTGACAAACGAATGTTTTTTTGTCATGAAGGCCATTCACCTCCTCCGGGATAAAAAAAAAAAAAACAAGACCATCTGGCAAAACATCAGCTCATGAATAACACACTCTCCATACCCAAGAAACAAACATATACATCAATCAAGTCCTCTGTGTGATCGTACAGCTGGCCAGCCTGACCTTGAACCGGAGCTCTGTGAATACTGTGCACTGCTCGGGGGACGACACACACACATTCCACACACACACACACACACACACACACACACACACAAGAAACAGGTTTTTCAACTGAAATGAGGCTCAACGTGAGCAGTTTCAATAAGACCAAATTCAAAGAAGATGAATGTATATTGAACATTAACAGATTTAAACTCTTTACTGAGTTCTGAAACCTGCTCACTGTGCGAACAGACTCCCAAACGAGGCGTCAACTGGACTCGAACAACAACCTGCTGCAAAACCAAAGCCTGAAGAGCAGCGCATCAATATTTAATGAGCTTTCAGATGTGGCATTTGCATCTCCATCAACCACAAGAAGTTATTAACGTCGACTCCGACATAAAAGGATGCGCCACCTGTGAGAGCGAATCGATACCCCCGCCTGTTAACCCGCGTGTGGAGGTATCGATGGGTGGAGGCGGAGCCGCCGGTTCGTCCCGTCCTTCCATTATGTATTAATAGCTGGCAGCGGCGGCGGCGGCGGCGGCATGTGACGCTGAGCGAGGGTCAGCTTCACGTCTGCTCCGGACCGCTTTAATGGATCGGCCTCGGGTTTGGCGTGTCAGCGCGCTGGCAGCCTGTCAGTGGCGGCTGAAGCCCCCCCGCCGGCTCTTCCTCTTATAGCAGCTCAGACGGAAAACACATCTGTGGAGACGGAGGCTTCACATTTCATATGCTTGCCTTGTTTTTTTTGGGATGGACTGTCGATAGAAACTAGACAGAAACGCTCAAATTTAGAGGACCAACATGAAACTGCTTTGTTTCCGTGTAAACGTGAATCTTTTCTGAAACGATTCATTTTCCAATCCTTTCCAGGGTCGCATCGGGCTGGAGCCAATCCCAGCTTCACATGAACGAGGGCGTGGTCGACGGGGCCTGAGTTCTATTACTTACGGCTCTTAGATGAAATGAAAAAACCTGCCAAAGCATTTTGACACAAAATATGAGATTGTTTAATGTGTCGGTGTCACACCTTTGTGTTGGCTCACACTGTGAATGATTCATGAGTCCCAGCGACGGTCCCTTCAACACAACGAATTGATATTTAAATATCATCACGCTTCCTTTCGCTTTCTCTGAGTGTGTGTGTGTGTGTGTGTGTGTGTGTGTGTGTGTGTGTGTGTGTGTGTGTGTCCAGAGAGGGAGTCTCCTGACTGCTGACTGAGTGGCAACAACCTGTACTTTGATTCCAGGGACACTGAGCAGACACCTTTTAAAGTTCAGCTCTGGCATGCCATTTGCTGATGCCTGACACACAAACACACGCACACACACGCACACACACACACGCACACACACGCACACACACCAGTCAGCACCTCTGGAATTTCCTAGTTCCATTTCAAATTGAGCTTGCAGATCATTAATGCAAATTGCATTGTGATATTTATATTGCAATAATACTAAAGCGGCGCTATACAGTTCAGCCTTAACAAGAAGTCCAATGAACAGAGAGTGACCATTTAAAATGAGGTAGAAATGTGCCTTTAGTGTTCGGCTTCAAGCTGCTTTAATGAGTGACAGCTCCCTCAGAAATGGTCTCACTCTGAAAAGAGCAATTCAGCGGGCTCTTATGAACCCCGATATCACCTGCTGGCTTAATGCAGTTCCTACAGGCCGTAATACAGACAATAGATCCGACATCAACAGATCTGCTCAATTTTCCCATTACAAAGCCAGCCTACTAATTTGAGTTGTCTTGATATAACCAACCTGTTCAATTCTTTTCATTTTACGACAGAAAATGTTTACATGGAAGCCTTAAAAAACAGCTCTTTCATTACTTTGAAATCTTCTGTGTATGTTACTATAAAATCAGTCCATTCAACGTTTATCAAATATGTTTATCTTTCATGTGGAAGAAAATGTGTTTTTTTTTTTCCCCATCTTAAAAACACAATGCATCACATTTACAAGCCGGCGCTGACGTGGCTGATCTTCTTGAAGCCATTTCTCTGAGCTACTTGATTTCATTCTGCTTCATTCTACTACAGTAAACCAATTTTGTTCTCTACATGCGAGTCTCAAAGAAGTTAAGAAGCCATTGCTTGCATGGGGCCGTTTCCTGGATTACACTGCACCTTTTCGGGGAATCTGGTCTAAATGCTAATTGAAATTGTTTGTCTTCACTCGAGAGGTAAATGTGAATTTTTACATCTCAAAAAAATGTCACACATCGCATTGAAAAGGTATACTTGTTACTATTATAACTTCATTATTTTCAAGTCAAGCCATTCATCAGGCTCAAGAGGCAGGAAAGACCTGGGTGGCCAAAGAGCAAGATTGGAAAGAAAGCAAGGCGAGAACAAAACTGGACGTGCAGGTTCTCGTCGACCGGGTTGCCTTGCCTCCGTGAGTGACAGGGAGAAGGCCAAGTTGGAAAGGGAAAAGAAGAAAGTGCGAAAAAAGGGCCGCCAAGTCTCGAGAGAAAGAGGTGAAGAGAGTGGGCGGAGAGAAAGAAGTGAAGAGGTTGAGACAAAGAGGATAGTCCGGACATGGGGCGGCACCTTCCACTTCTTAAGTTGTTTCGTTAACTCTCTCAAAAGTTTTAAAATGTTTCCTCATCCTTAATTCACATTTTCACAAAGGTTTAGTACGGGTACTCCGGCTTTCCCTTTGATTTACATGACTTATTATAAATGTGGAAGTAAAGTATATATATATATATACACACACATTTAATCCATCCAAAACTTATCAAATGACTTCAAATCAAATGACTTGAGTAGCACATTCGAAACCAGCCGGGTCACACAGCAACCACAGTCAAGGCAATCCATGTAGAGTTTAGTGCTATTCTCAAAGTAAATGCCAACATGTCAACACTGAAATCTCTGCCTTAAAGAAAATTAAAATGGGTGGTCTTGGTTCAGCCATTTCAAGCCGTTTGATTCATTTTGGTGACTTTTAATTTGAATTAAAAACCTCAGCAAATCTGTGATATGGAACCTGTATTAAACTGCACACTTAGTTTTGTTTTTAAAAGAATCAAAGCAATGGTTTGCTCCAAGCAAATAAACGAATACTGCAGTTTAACCTGAAATGCTCAAAATGTCAATTTTTACATGCAAAAACATTACCGATATACTAAGTTTACTAACTCATTCCTGCTGTATGGATCCTCCTACAGATGTGACAGTTTCACACTAATTCCATGAAAAGCTGATCTCAGCTCAGAGCTCATACTGAATGTGGAAGTGTTTCACACACACACGCACACACACACACAGTAACACAGCAGGTTCGATCTGAAGGCTGCTTTGGATTCAGCGCCACTGTCGCTCCGGTCTCAGTCCAAAGCTGCCGCGTTGGTCCTCGTCTTTTCTCCCCTCCGTGATTTCAGTTATTCAAGTCCACAAATGAAAAGAGAGGACAAAACAGCGGCAGAGTCATTGAGAAACATTTCTATTTTCAGAGCTTCATCCACTTTGTGTTGTGCTCACGCCGAGATGCCATTTCTGGTAAAATCCCGGGATGACTCATGTTTGTGGGGGATTAGATCCATTTCACGTAGTTTTATGACACAATGGAGCCGATCGCAGCAGACCTGGACTGGCCACCGCTCCGATACCGCTCCGTCACACTTTCACCTTTTTGGACTGTGGTATTAAAACCCAACACGAGCGAGAGAAAGCTCACATAAGCTCAGGGACAACATGCAAACTTAATAACTCTACTCTGAGCCTGGTTCTGCAGGTTTCTTCCTGAGGGAGTTTTTCCTTTCCCCAGTCTCTGATGCTTCGTTGTGTGGAACTGTTGGCTTCCTCTGTTAAACTGTCTTGAATTGATTGTGTTGTACCTCGCACTGTATAAATAAAGCATTTTTACGATCAACAATAAAACAAATTAATAAAGATCAAAAGCAGGAAAAATGGTAATTCTCACAAAGAAGGTTCCCAAGACCTTCTTTGGGATTGGAACTAGACGAGAACCGGACTGGACCTTTACGGGTGCATCTCTGATGCAGATATTGAGATCACGTCGCTGAGTGACTTCGTGTTGAGAACTCGGTAAGAGGTTCATCTCAGCTGTGTAATTACAGCTTCTCACGGCCACATGTTGATTTACCTAAACTGTTTGTAGACGCACAAGACTCAAGGACATAAATATGCTTTTCATTACCTTGGCTGCGATGTCTCAGAAGTGTCAACAGGAATATGTCTGCCTTGCTTTTGGTAATGGGATTCTGCGCAAGGCTCCGTCGTTTCATATCTTGCTTGTAATTACCCTTTAGCCTCAATAATGTGACGGCTTACCGAGCTTTCTCGACAACTAGTAATCTCTAAAGCTCCTTTGTCAGTAATTATATATGAAAGTGATACTGTGACGGCCGGCAGCCTCTCCTGTTTGCTGACACTGATGTGTGGAGGAAGGGTGGAGTGATTGCAGGGCGCAGCATTCGCCGCCGCTCATTATTTCGGCGCTCACAACGGCGTTTTCCCGCAGACACCTTGATTAGCTTGACAGCCGGCTCGCGTGTCCATCACAATGTGCTCCGCTCTCGCATTTCATCAAAGGTTTGCTCAGAAGAAGCTTCGATAGATCCGAGAAAGGAAAAAGGGCGAAGTGGACAGACAGGAAGTGTGTGAGCCGGCAAGATGTTTCGCTTAAAGAGTTCAGATAACGAGAGACAACGAAGAGAAGCTTTAATCCCCGAATCCAACAAAATGAAGATTCAATCAACTAATGGAGAGAGGTGCAAAGCAACTGGATTCAAGCACTTCAACCTTATGGATGCATAGTGGTGAGGAGGGTTAGAAATTCTCAGCACTGCTGACGGGTCACCAGGATAGATCCCTGAGGAACGCCCTTTGACCTCCTTAGCTCCCAGCTCCCAGCACGTATAGCTAACCTCAGCGATGAATGGCATGAATTTTGAGTCGCTAATAAACCTCAAATGCATGATTTTGGACTGTGGAAAAAAAAATGGAACCACTTGCTGAAGACTGGAAGAACATGCAAACTCCAAACACAGAAAGGCAAGGACAATTCAAGATGGTGGTCTATTCAATCCCTATTGACTGCCGAGGTGGTTCTATGAATTCCGGATGACCGCCAGAGCGCTCCGTCACTCAGAATCCTCGTGATCACGCCAGAAGATTCTGGAGGAGCCGAATCTGGGCTGACACTGGAACTTATGACCTTTCTAGGGTCACCCAGAAACCCACCCATTTGTCTCACTGATCTTCCTTCAGGTCAAGAGAGGCGTTGAAACAGTCACAGCAGCTCTTCGCTGCCATTTCCTCCCATTCAGAGCACTTGACCTGCAAACAAGCATCTCCAGTTGTTAAAATTCACCCTGAACAGAAACCCAAATCAAGAAGACTATAGATAGCAGATTAGTCATCTCGCCCCCTCACATCAGAGCTGCTCGCATTTCCTTTTTTTCTTGTTTGTTTTCAGCTAAGACTCAAAAAAAGAAAATAATAACACTAAACATTTTTGTTATACATCTCTTGAAATGAGAATATTTTATAGAAAGTGACTGTTTAATCTATCAGATTCAAAATTACTTCTTTTTTTTTCATAAAGTTACGTAAATCTGCTTGTGTATAGATAATGTACTGGCTCCGAAGGATTTATGTTACTGTGTCAGAAAGAAATATAGATTTTCTCTGCACAAGCTGTAAACAGTTAATAAAAATCATCATCATTTGACTTAAGAAGCCAGTTTTCAATAGAAAAGGGGCAAAAAGCAGAGTTAAAGAAGTGAAAATGTTCAATTCGGTTCCAGTCTGGCAGAATGAGAGCTGGTCTATAAAGCACTGAGCCATTCCGTCTGCCAATACACAAACTGTACAAGTTTACCAAGTCTGCCGACTTTAGACGCTCCCGATGCTAAAACATTAAACCCTCTGAGTCGACGTGAAGGAGAAACCGAAGCCGTTCCACCATTGTGACTCAGTTTTAATGAAAACCCACGCGCTGCTGAAGCGAAGAGCGCTTCCTGTTCACCGGCGGATTTGAACTCGCGACCCTGTTCTGCTGACGATCACAAGAGGCGTGTGGGCTTCGAATGCCGCGATACGCTCGCAGGGAATAACCAGAGTCGGCACAGTTAGTAACATTGCTTCACTTTTCCAACCTGGAGCGACAGTAAACCGAGATCTCTGAGGTTCGGGAGGAAAATGTCACCAGCTGACATGAAGACCGGGACGGGACGTCTTCCCTCCGCTCAGTCCTCCTCAAACATCCGTCTTCCTTAATCCTCTGATCGATATTCCTAAATATTTAATGAACAGCTTAATCATAGTGACGTGACTAAAGATCAGAGCTAACTTTAGCTGAATTTTCAGAAAAACAAACGTAATATTCATGTTTCATCAAAGGAACGTCGACCAAAAAAAAAAACTGGAGGAATTCAGAAAACGTGAGAGCAATTTGATCATTTCAGCGTTGAATTCAGGTCTCTGTGAAGCGTTGCTCCTCAGGTTTCCCTGTTTGGACGCCTCTGATGTCTTTGACTCGTCTTGAAAAGAGAATATCTACACGACCAGAAACAAGCATGAAAGGACGAGGAGCGACTGAACAAACACCAGAGACGAAATGAGCAGCTCTGTGAGCCGCTTCCTCTTCTGACCCCACAACACAAACAAAACTAATCTCCCAGCATGCTAAGGAAGCATTAAGAATCTAACCAGCGGTGTGTGAGCGTGTTGCTCGATCACAGCCGTTCACATGAATCGCAGCTCACTGTGAAACACGCCGACGTCTGAAATCCTTCGTTTCCACAAAAACAGGCGAGGCGCGACCTTTACTGAGAGCTGTGACCCCAACACGAAGACAGAAGTCCAGCTTTTCTCATCACATTAAACCTGCGAGGAAGTTCTCCAGGAGACAACCTCCAGTGAAATAAAAAAGAAGAATTTGCATCTACATGCATGTAGGAATCGAAAAATAACATTTTTTTGTGTTGTTTCTGTCTGCGTCAGTCCTGTCTTTAGCTTTTATGCTTCATCTGTTTTCTCAAGTTTTACGTGAGGATGGGGAGTCACGCTGCCTGACATGCAGGCTTGTTAAACATAAGGCGCGTGGGCCAACACTGACCCACAAGAGCCTCCAATCCGGCCCACCACACCACCGCGCAAACTGTGAAAACTTCAAAGAAAACCGATCGATCGATCTTAAATTTCTTCACCGTAGTGGACACAACACAACACAACACTGAGATGTCAGTGATGCTGCCACGACAGCTAGAAAACCAAAATATTGATATTTTATATTTATTTATTCTTGAATAAACCAATTCTTTATTAATTATAACAAATAACGAGCAATGAACATGCCTATCTTATATCTGTGATCATCATCCACAGTACATATACAGTATGAGAGAAAATGAGTAACGTGTCCACTGTGGCTGTAACCTGGTTTGGCCTTGAACGTTGCAGACAGTCCAGCAGCAGCCTGGATTTCCTGGTGACTTCAAAGTGCAGAATCGCCCCCGCTCCCCGCCCCCCGTGCCCCCCCAGCGGCCCCCCGCATCCCACCCTGTCACTACGGATCGCCGGCATTCACAATTATCCGGTGTTTACTTCTGTCATTCCCTTCAGCTGTGGGAAGACGCTTATGTAACGCAACGCACGACGCAGGATCGTCGGCGCCGCTGTCTCCTTCAGAGAAATCAATTCGGCCCGGCGGTTTCCCGGGGTCCCGTCTTGCCCTTTCCGATAGCGCCGCCGCGCCGAACGGCGGGAGTCCCTTCATGCTTACCAACAAGTGTGTGTTCTGCCTACAGACCCAAACACGGACCGGGAGTTTTGAAGCTTATCCTCTCTGAAACGCGGCGCTCCGAGACAAAATGTACCCGAGCGGCTGGATGCCGCTTTTAGCCGTAATCGGCTCCGACTGCGTGAGCATTTCCAGTCTTTCTCCGCACGCCGAATTCTGTCAAAACGTTTGCTTACACCTTTCTGAACGATCCACAAAAAAAAAAAAAAAAAGCCCCACTGTTGCATTCCCCATCAAATTCAAGTCATGAAGCCTCCACTCCACCAATCTGATGCAGTCTGACCCGGACCCCCATCCTGTGGCGCTCCGCTGCACAAGGGGGGCGGCAAATCTATTAACCTTTCCGGGAGCAGGAGAGCCGCCCAGCTAGCCGGGAGGGGAGCGAGCCAGCCGGCGCATCTGTATTTAAAGGTTAGGAGAGATGTGGAGTAATGAAGCACAGACGCAGCGGAGGCTGGACCGGGAGGAGGGGGGGGGGGGGGGGGGGGGGGGGGGGGGGGGGGGGGGCGGGGGGGTAAACAGTAACGCACCGATCAGCACTGGTGTGTTTAAGACGAGTTCAGCATGCAGCACAGACTGAACCCCGACCTGCAGGGGGAATAAACACCAGAACTAAACATCACCTGAACTTTACAGAAAATGTTATTGTTTTTTTAGTTAGTTACTGCTTTTCAGTTATGATTTTCCAGTGTTATCTTACATGGAGCATGCTGACTCTTTGACTTAAATGTTCACATAAAGGTAATTTGTTATTTCATCAGAAATTTCTGTTGACAAACTGAATTGAATACCTAAAACCCTAACCCAACAACAAGTCTTATTTCAAGAAATTTAATTTAAAAAAAATCTGCCTTTTTAGTTTGTTTTAACTAGTGCTGTCAGTTTTAATCGCTTTGATTGAAACATCAAACAACTGAGCATCTCGACTTTAAAATGTTTGATGGTTCAAATTCCACATGGTGAGTGTTTCCTGACGTGAAACTGCTCCAGCGAAGTCAAAAGATTCAAATAAAGACATTTATGAGCATTAAATTGGTGATTTTGTGTTGATTACAAGTTCATAAATGATGTGATTAATCGCGATTAATTAGTGTTTGTTTTTAAATTGATCACAGCAGTAGTTTTAACCTTTTTGGACCTGGGGAAACTTTCTTCTCATCAAGTGAATTTTAGTTTCTGGCATGGACAGAAAATGTCACTACTTTTAACTTATCTTCTCCTTAAATGTAGAGTTTTTATCTTTTATTTGTTGAAATGCAAACGGAACATTAATCGATGGAAAACTTGGTTCTTGTTTCTCTGCCGTTGTGACTCCTCTCTCTTCATCCCCTTTATTGTTCCTGTTTTTTTGGATTCATTCGAAGTGATCCCTCGAAATGTTTTCCTGAATCAACACTTCGAACTCCACGGAGTCGTAATTCCAGCTCAGACTAAAGAAGCCATGCCTCTCCCAGCCGACCGCTGCCACGTGCAGCCGAGCGCACGCGGACGTGGAGACGGCGTGCCACAAATAGACGGACAGATGAAGTCGGAACGATGAAAAAGCAATTCAGCTGTGTCGGTGCGGACAAAGGAAACTCCACGTTTTCACGTTCCACATGTGTGCAAACTCGATGTGGCGCCGACAGGTTTACCGTCGCCCGTCTGTCCACGCAGAAGTGTCTAATTAGATCCATCGCTGTGGGTGTGAGGAGAAGCTCGACACAATAACGGCGAGAAACGTCTTTCGAACACTGAGTGAGATCTTTACTGGAAGGCCCCGCACACCCGGCTCAAACTCTTCCTCTTCCCGTGGAAAACCGGTATGTCACCGCCGGTGCAAAAGCCATCGAGAAACAGGGAGGTTTTGAATTCCCGGCTTTCTTCAGAATCCTGCTTCAAAGGATTTGGGCGAAAGAGCGAGCACTTCGGCGAAATGAGGCGAATTCAAAGAAGGCAGTGAGAGTAAGTGACGGCGGTATTCAGTCCCAGACAGAGCCATCTGGAAGAGAAACACTCAGGCTGAAGATAAAAATCCTCTGCTTTTTTTTTCACTTTGGACTCAATACAATCCCACAATGAATGGAAGTGTGGATGAAGAAGCAGCGCAGCTCTTCCTCCTGCACGTCGACTCTCCGCTCACGTGTCGGGTCAAGGCGGTGCGCCGGTCGCCTTCACAACCAGCGCTAAAGCGGCGTCTCGTTTAGATCAACCAGACGCAGAACTTGACGCAGGAGTTACTGTGATTTACACTCATCTGTTGGAGGGGAGATTTCCAGACGGCACGTCATAATGACATGATTCGAGATGAGGGTGGAAGGAAAAGCATCACATGTAAAACTCTCCAGCTGTTGAGCATTTTCTAGGTACTTTAGATTCTTTTCTTCTTGTGTTCTCACATCGTTTACTGGTGCTGTGACGACAGCTGGAGTCAAAAACTGTCTCTTTCTGTTTTAGTCCAAAGAGGAACCGTGCGAGCTGCAAAAGGCCCCTGGACCGCAACTTTCCCACCATTTCTTAGAATTCCACTGAGAACAATGTGAATTATGTTTAATTTTGTCTGTTACATTTACATATGGAATATGATGGCGTGTAAAAAGGTTCTTAAAAAAACATTCACATAAAGGATTATCATAGAAAATATCTCTCTGAATCAAACTATTTTAAATTTTCATCACTGTTTTAACCCTTAAAAACCAACGAACAGCGTCTCCTTTCTCTGATGCTTTCCCTCTGTCCTTTAACCGTCTCTGTCAGAGGTAAAGAAGCTCCCGGCACGCCAAATGACCGCCTTTTACAGCCGCTTTCCACCAAAACCATTACCCAGAGTCAGATAATCCCGCGCGATGGCGGCGATAAGGCCAGACTGAAGGGCCGGCTGCGTTCGGCCCTTTGTGCCGGGTGACGAGCCGCCGAGCCGCCTCCTCCCGGGAGGCAGGCTATCTGCGTGGCGGACGCACGCCCAGCCCGATAGGATCGGATCGGAGGTGAGACGCCACCGGCTCAGCTCGCCGCTTCCACCGCTGCACCAGTCAGGTGAATATCCAGCATTCAGCGAACGTTATGACTTAAAAAGCCGTTTCATTTTTTTTCTTTTTTCTTTTTTTTCCAGCTCAATAGCTTCCTGACTGAGAAAAAGAAATAACTTCACCAGACGTGCGCTGTCAAATAACCAAAGCAACATGATTCCTTGTGTCACTGCGCTGGAAAGAACTCCGCTCTCGCTGAACTGGAGGCAGACTCTACCTTCGCCCGCTCTCAGCTTTTCATCGGCGCTGTTATGCAACGTCTTCAGCTGGAAATAATTAAAATCACCGTCAGAGACAATCGAGAAGCATCTCACAAGGATAAAGAACACTACGATTTATCCAGACTGTGTAAACACACATGAACAGCTTTCATTTTTCACAAAAAACCCCCCAAAGAGAGCAGAAATCCGAGTAGATTTTTCAGGATTTTGTAATGCTAATGCTCATGCTACTTCCTGATGATGTGGCCGATAACGTTGCACACGTCCGAAAGTTTGTGGGAGAAATTTAGGATGAGGAGATCTTCACATAACTGCTACTCTGGAAAAAAGTTGCCTTAAAAAATTGCAGTATTATCCTCTAAATGACTGCACCTGCTTTCTTTACAGCCTCATTTATAGAGTGTTTTTTCATTGCTTAAAAAGCTAAAGAACATTTATTAATTATTGTCAAAGTTTTAATCTTTTCATGCAAATATTTCAAATATTTCACCTTCTTTTTGGGGCTGAGATGAGCTCTTTCTTTTAATCTCGGTGGTCTGAATTCTCTCCGTCTTGATTTTTCAAAGGGATCAAGACTGAATCCGATCGATTGATGAATTAATGAATAAATGTCTGGGAAAGTGTTGACGGATGTCACGGAGGGGAAGCGTCCTGATGCACTCCACCCATATCAGCATCGCATCCTATCGCTAGAGTATATTCTATCATCCCTGATCGGTGCGTGTTTTATGAGTATTTCTCTCATCTGAAGCCAGACTGATGATCTAACGCCAACACACGGTAAGTCAAGCGTGTTTGCTGGAGAAAGTCAATAACAGTCGCTGTATATCGTTCAAACTCCACCAATCAGAGGCGGGCGAGAGTCAAGAAAGCCTCCGTCCGTCAGCCTTGAGCCGGCGGCGGATTTCTGGGGTCTTAGTGATTGGAAAGTCGCTGGGCACATCACGCGTGTCCGTCGCAGCAGGTGCTGTACCCTGCGCCGCAGGTGTTATGTAACACCGCGCCTTATGTAACCGGCGCCGCCGCTTCGCCTTGTGTTCATAACGACTCAGCCGGTTCCAGAGCCGACTCCAACGACCTTGGGAGAAAAAAAAAAAAAAAAAACCCCAGAAAGAGAAGAAGAGGATGAAGGGTGGAGGATGGAGGGTGGAGGATGGAGGATGGAGGGTGCAGGGTGGAGGATGGAGGGTGGAGGATGGAGGGTGGAGGACGGAGGGTGCATGGTGGAGGATGGAGGATGCAGGGTGCAGGGTGGAGGATGGAGGGTGCAGGGTGGAGGATGGAGGGTGGAGGATGGAGGGTGGAGGATGGAGGATGCAGGGTGGAGGATGGAGGGTGGAGGATGGAGGATGCAGGGTGGAGGATGGAGGGTGGAGGATGGAGGATGCAGGGTGGAGGATGCAGGGTGGAAGATGGAGGGTGGAAGATGGAGGATGCAGGGTGGAGGGTGGAGGATGGAGGGTGGAGGATGGAGGGTGGAGGATGGAGGATGCAGGATGGAGGATGCAGGGTGGAGGATGGAGGGTGGAGGATGGAGGATGCAGGATGGAGGGTGGAGGATGGAGGGTGCAGGGTGGAGGATGGAGGGTGGAGGATGGAGGATGCAGGGTGGAGGATGCAGGGTGGAAGATGGAGGGTGGAGGATGGAGGATGCAGGGTGGAGGGTGGAGGATGGAGGGTGGAGGATGGAGGGTGGAGGATGGAGGATGCAGGATGGAGGATGCAGGGTGGAGGATGGAGGGTGGAGGATGGAGGATGCAGGGTGGAGGGTGGAGGATGGAGGGTGGAGGATGGAGGGTGCAGGGTGGAGGATGGAGGGTGCAGGGTGGAGGATGGAGGGTGCAGGGTGGAGTTCAGGTCCTCCAGTGTTTGACGGAGCCTCTCACCCTGTTGGATGTTTGTACTGTTGATTCTATGAATGTATCTCAGGACTGTAATAAAGTCTCGGAGGCCTTGTGCCTTTATCCACGGGATTATGCGTTCCCGTCTCCTCCGCCCTCCTCCGCCCTCCTCCGCCCTCCTCCGCCCTCCTCCGCTGAGATTTGCTTCCGTCCGTTCAGAGAACCGGAGCAGAACAAGCCGGCCGGCTCTCATCTTGTCTCGACTCGGGTGGGATTATCTCAACGAGTCGTTTATCTTCCTGTGAGAGGAGAAGCTTGAAGTGCAGCTCAGCGGCCCGGACCTGTGGTTTTCAAAGAGTGGGGCGCGGGGTCAACAGGGGGTCATCAAAGAGATCCATTTGGGGTCGATATCTTCTCAGAAACAAAACAAAAAGGTTGAAGTAATTTCATTTAATCAGCTTTCATTTCATTTTTATTAGTTAATTTGCTCCCTATTTTAATTTTGGGGTATTTATCATCAATTTCAAACCTATGACATAATATTTCTTTGAAATTTGATTGAATCAGCTGATTTAATCAGATGTATCTGATCCAAAGAGAGCCTTTGTTTACGGTGAGTCTGTATTTCTCGGTGTTCCTGGCTGTGTTTGCTCTCTGGGTTCTCCTGAGGACCCTGCCGACGGTTTGGTTGAGTCTGTCGTGTCCTCAGCCTCCGCCGACGGAACGATCAGCGCCGCCGTTTCGCTCCAAATTGTGTTTAATTATAGCCGAGCCAGAAGTGGGGAGAGGTTTTCAAATCTCCAGTCCAGCCCGGTGTCTATTGAACATCCAGGTAACCATGACGACGGCTCAGTCCAGGTCCGCCGCCGGTGAGACGTGGTCGTGTGTCGGGGCGGAGGGAGCGGAATTGATCGGAGGCCTGCCTCCACCCAAACAACAATGGCTGAAATTACGCCTCCATTCAACACAATGCTGTTCCGTTTCCAGGATGCACAAACAAATAAACAACAATTTCACATGAGTGGATCCACAAAGCCACATAAATGAACTGTTATTTGGACTTTGTTGCTCAGGAGATGATTTTTTTTTTTTTTTTATTCTTTTTCTATTGTCAGACAACATAAACATGAAACGAGGCTCATCCTGTTGTGATCTCTGTGGTTCCTCTGCAGGTGATTCATGTTGAGTTTCTGAGCCAAAACACTAATAATGATGACTCGACAGACACATTTTGTCCTTATCAGTGCAGGTTTGAAGAGAAAACACTTCGTTTTCACCTTTTCTTTTCAGGAAAGTTAAACCTTGACGTGACTCGGTTCTGTCTGTTTAATGTGTTTCAGCTCTAGCAGGAGCAACATGTCAGCTTCGTTTGGGGTTAACTGGTGCCACTAAACCAGCTTCAGTAATTTGCACGTGCACCGTGATGGACTTCTCTATAAATCAATTAGTTCCCATCGCAAAGCGCCGAAACGTCCATCTTTTTAGACGTAAACCGAGCTGCAGAAGGTGATTTAAAACCCAAGGACGAGGAATACAATCAAATGTGATGAATTAGAGAGGAGGACGTTTCACTGCCGTCTCTCCCACCGCCCCGGCTTATTGATCAGTCAGTCTGTGAGAGAATGCATTAGATGCAAAGCACAGCCTTCAGTGGGCGTGTGGGAGGCAGGAACCAGGCTGGATCACTCAAACCAGCTGCTTGGCAGCATGAGAAATCCGTCGGCGCTGTGGCGCAGTGGTCACACCTCACAGCGACACGGTCCCTGGTTCAAGTCAGAGCTCAGCGGCCAAATTATTGAGTGAAAACTTTCAGTTGATCTCAAACATGCAGACTGATATGGACTCTTTCTGTCTTCTAAATTCTTCAATATGTAATCAGGAAGGGTTCCAGATGTGCAGGGAACTGTATTACCAGTGACGGCCTGTGGGGGCAGTGTGGAGCAGTAAAACTCGAGCGTGACCAGAGGAATGAACAAAATAAACTCTATAAACCTCTGCTGAATCCGTCCTGCAGTGCCTTTGATCACATTGATTATCATGATTACAGAGTCTAAAAGGTCAAACATGGATGGAAAAAAAAGACATGAGCGTCGTCAAACCCTGACGGTACAGTCAGTCCGGACTGTGTTTAGATGAGACACTTCCACCTGAATGACAGAGGCGGAAGAGAACGTCCGCATGTCCACGGAGTAAAACCCTCCACGCTCTCAGAGGAAATTAAATCCCAGGTAATCCCGAGTCCCTGGAACAAAAGCCGCCTCTGCAAATATTGAACAGATCTATATTTTACTGTCCGAGACGGCAGCCATCGTCCTCACTTTATTCACAAAAAAAGCTTTGAAGATTTGATGGTTGGAGTCGTGGTTTCGGTAAATCTTCCTGCAGAGCAGCTGCTCCATGTGAAAATGTTCCACATCCATCTCGTTGATGTGATTTCGGGGCCGGTCCCAGCTGAACTCTGAATGTGGACTGTTGTCATTTCAGCAGAGGAACTGTTCAAATTTCCTGGTCAAATTCAATATTTAAATTTTTTTTTCTTTCTACATGATCAATGTGTTTATTTCAGCGCAAAGTTTTCTTGATGTGAGCAGAAAAAGCTTTTCACATTTTAACCAACTTTATGAAACTTTATGTAAACAAGAAAAAAACACAAAAACGGAATCTTCCTCCCACTGATGTAACTTCAGCCAACATCCAGACTACAGAGCATCTCCCTGCCAACAACTCGTATAACTTGAGCTGATTTTAATGAGTGAAACAGCCATTAAAGTGATAAAAACACCACTTCTGCTCTTCATTGTGCCTTCCCTGCATGATCGCGCGTGTTGTGTGCCGGTTTGTGAATCCCTCCAACATGTGGGTCAACCACACACCGCAGCACTCGTGGTGTGAAAGGTGCCAAACGGCCAGACTTCCCCTGGCGGCCTGTTTCTCCCTCTTCAGGTGCGACGTGACCCGGGGGAGCCACGTGGATTTCTCCTGTTCAGTGCAGCCACAGTGAAACACTGATTGCACTTGAAAGTGGGTTGACACAGTCGGAAGTCGTCTTTTTTTATTTTTCAGATTTCAGTTTTCCAGACCTCTCCTGGCTCTCGCTCTTTTGCGTTCCTTGCGCCGCACATGGTAAATAAAACATTCTGATCCAATTTTATTGTTTGTTCAGCAAACAGTCTTCCACGGGGAGTCTTATCGCTCGGCTCCAGGTGACAAATGCGGCACTTAAATGAGATAAATGTTGAGTTTTCCTCTGACAGCGCCGATAAATACCCAAAACATAATCTTTGGGAGATTTTCAGTCAGCATGAGATAAAGTCATTCATTTTTTTTCTGTCAAAGATGCAGGTTTGAGCTGCAATTAAAGTACTGGATGGCAAAAAAAAAAACAGGATAAGATAATATATAACATAATAGCTGAAAGCCGCCACCTCTGAGCCTGATTCTGCAGGTTTCTTCCTTTTAAAAGGGAGTTTTCCAGGGAGAAAATACCATGAGCCATTCATGAAATTAAGGTTATTAAAACAGCGGAGCAGAAAAACTTGCAAAATGGTCTTTAAGAAATAACTTTTTTTTTTTTTTTTCAAACACGAATGTGCAAATGCAAACGTCTCGTGAAGATTTAATGTCTGAAAGGAGAGGAGCTGGGAGAGAGAGAGAGAGAGAGAGAGAGCCCATCAGACCCTCGATCTGCAGTGCAGCGACTCGATGAATGAACAGGAGGCCATGAATCAGGTTTGGATCAGACCGACACGGAAAGACGGCGAGCGCCGGCACAGGACGAGCTGCTTCCTCATTGATAGAGACGGATTTCAGGATCCCTGCACCAAGAAGTTCGAGGTTTTCAAGAGGCAAATGAAGCAAATCACACCTTTGAAATAGAAGTTCTCACCATGTCTGATTAAAACGTAAAAAGTGTATTTAGTCTTTGCAGATGTTCGAAACGGACAGAAAAAGAGGAAATCCTCAGTTTTGAGAGGCGTGACCTTGGACCAGTGATGGGTGCAGCGGTGGAAACGCACCCAGACGGCCCTGGTGGCCCGAGCCGCTCCTCTGCTAATGTGAATTAACAGTGACTGCGGTGAGCAGCCTCTGCTTTAACATAATGACTTCACCTGGGGGGTCCGGGGGGTCCGCAGGGGGGGCGGCCAGGCAGAGGTAATTGTTCCCAACATCCCAGTGAGGAGCTCGCAGCGTGATCAAGTCACCGCTTAGCCCCAGTGTGTGTGTGTGTGTGTGTGTGTGTGTGCCTCACAGTCAGAAGCCTCTGTTGCTCTAATTCCTCTCTAACTCATTAGTTTGTATTTGAGCGCGCTGATGAGGCTTTTCTTTTCATTTACTTGTTTCTTCGTTTGTTCAATCTGCTTCAGCGTCGTGGACATGACTGTAGATACTGCTCGGGATTTTTTGGTTGTTTGTTTATCTTGCTTGGGTTTTTGTTTCTCCACTTCAGTTTTCTTGTTTTGTTATATTTGTTAGTTTGTACGCTGCCTTGTTTTTTGTTTTTTTTAATTTAGATTTTTCCACAGTTTTTTTTATTTGCTTGGAGACGCTCCTTCACTTTTCCTGCTTGTTTGTGCACCTTGGCCATGTTTTTGCTTGTCTTCATGTTAGGCCACTGGTGGTGCAGCATGCTAACTGCACTGTTTCCAGTGCTTCTGCTGTTTCCGTGTAAATGTGAAGCTTTTCCGAAAGGCGATGCGTTGTGACGTGAGACGCCGTCATGCAGACCTCAGCCCGTTCGCAGCTCTGTTGGACCATTGATTTTAATGTCACCATGCTTTGAAGCAGATTTTTCATCATTTATTTGATCGAAATGTGTTCTAAAAATGAGAAAATCATAAATACAGACACAGTGGATTCATGCCAGTCATGAGTGCGATCACATCTGAGCCTGAAATTCCTCAGTTTAACTACAGACCACGATTCTGTTTTGTGAAATGAATACCAGCCAAACAGAACAGATAAAAGACGAATACCAAAATACATCAAACACAGCGGAAGACAAATTGCACCCACGGACACAGAGCTGCTAATGTGAGGTATCGTCCGTTTAATAAACGACCGAAATAAAGAAGAACGCGGATCTTGCTTCCAGAGATTTATGGTTGCAGTTCAGATGATTTGGCCGCGCTCGGCGCTACGCGTCGCGTGTTTGTGTGGAAACCAACAAGAGCATCTCCACAGAGACGTGCAGCCTGCGAGCGTTCACGGGAGGCGGCGTGGAGCGAGCGCACGCCGGGAAGCCTTCATTATTTATCGGAAAGTATCGGGGAGAAACGAGCGCTGGAATCGCAGGTGGAGCCGCAGAGCCGGCGCCGCTGAACCTCGGCTGATGCTGCTGCCGACCTGGCAGTTAACCTTTAAATGGCCTAATTAAACCGCAGAGCCATTAGGAAAGCCGTGATTTAATCAGACCTGCTCCATGAGGGGAATGAAAGACGTCTTTTAAACAGCAAATCAGCTCGTCTGTGCTCAACAGAAGCTCTTCAACACGTATTGCTCTTAAAGAGCGGGAAAATGAATTCATCCTTTCGACAACACGTCCACCGTTACTCGTCTTGTATAACGTCCAATCTGCATTTCTGCGCTCTTCCGACAGATTCCTCGGACGTTTCATTCATCACAACAGAAGGTCAGAGTTTAATTATCACAATTTGACTTTCCAGTCACACAAATACTCATAAAAAAACCGCATTACGACAGTAAAACTGTCACGATGAGACGGATGCTAGCAGAGTTAGCGCCTCTTCCAGTAAACAGCACACAGCTACGGATCATGCTAATGCTAACAGCGTCATTTTCTGCTCTGTTAAACCTCAGTTTAGTTCAACTGTTCATTATGACGTTTGCAGCCGACAAAAACGAGACAGCGGCTCTGCGGCTTCACAGATCCAACACAATCACTTATTGATCCGATTCATGTCACTGCGTTTCCATTATTTGCACACGAACATATCACATATCTACTTTTTACATACTTTAACGTTCATTATTTGTCATGCACATGCTTCCCACTTTGAGGCAGAACTTTACGACCTCTGTGCCTTTGAGCCAAATCGGATCCTTCTCATTTTAGAGAATATATCCGGCGCCACTCTCAGGGGCCGCGTGAAGCCTTAATCCCCCTCATGTAGCCCAGAGTTTTAAATCTTACCGACAAACAAATCCCAGCTTCGAGTGTTGAGCGAATACTTAACAGGAACTTAGCAGGCCTTTTCAGCGTCATTAGTAACAAACTCATCCGGACTCATTTCTGTCACAGGAAAGTCAAGTCCAAAGCGGGAATAGTTAGTCTGATGAAAAGCTGCCACGAGGGCTTACACTGGTCCGGAGAGATAAACACGGTGTTCACACCCAAACAGTCGTCGCTCCTGACATTCACCGAGGAGCCAGACTCCTCGCCACGCTGTGCCGGCGCATCCTCATGATGCTGTCACCGCTTCCAGAATAATCAATTACGGCTGTAATTTCAGCGCTGTGTCTTTTGTTTCAGGCGCGCTGGAAGCCACCCGTGCTCCCGCTCATGAATGTTAATGATTAAATCATTTCTCTCTCGCAGCCGCTCTTAATGTCAGCCGGAGTAACAGACAGCGTCCTCCTCTGCCGCCTGAAGATGACGAACAGCTTTCTTTTTAATTTAACTCTAATTTGGTTTGTTGTTTCTGCCATTAAAACAGTCTGCTGACGAGACGAGCAGAATTTCTTCTGCGTCAGTTTACTGAACAACTTTGGAGAAAAACAGTCTTCAGGTGTGTTTGCACGGCTAGCTCCGGTTAGCATATGTTAGCCACACACAGTGAATAAATCAGAGAACCTGTGAACCATTTTCCCGTTTTATTTTATAAAAAAGACTTTGAATACCTTCTGGTTTTGGTAAAGCGCTGTAGAAATATTAGATTTGATTTGATACGCTGTGTGTCGTTGGCCCATAAACACAGAGCTGCATCAAACCAACACAGAACAGAGATCAGCATCAGACCAGGAAAGCCTGACCAGCAAAAAGCCTGACCAGCAAAGCAGCAGTGTGTGGATGAACTGTAAATGATTTCATATCATGCAGAAACTTTTACTAAAAAGAAGTGAAGCTGAAACCCACATTGAGCCAAGATGCTCCTGAGGTGAAAAAAGAGCAACAGAGATCCTCCTGATCGTGTTTTCTGATTATTTGGACCCTTTCTGAGATGCTGGTGTCCACTCGTCTGACATTTGACGCTTTCAAGCTCCTTCAATGCAGCAAAATACAACACAGACCAAATATTAGAAATGATTCGGACAATCTCTTTCTCTCTCTTGGCTCCATAAATGTGTGAAAAATTGTCAAAGATCTTCTGTGGTTTACCCTTCGGGATGTATTTCCAATCCTCACAAACAAACAAACAACAAATCAGCAATCTTCAGCGCAGTGCCGATGCAGATGCTTCGTATTCTCACCACAGCTGGGCCTTGTTTTCTAGTTTAATTTCATGGCCGGTTATTTGCTGATAAGAGAGGAAAGTGAGAGGTTTCCCAAACAAGTCCAAAAATTAAGCTGCTACACATTTCAGCCAGAAAACTGAACTTCAACATGTTTCAGTGACATGAAATGTCCTCAGTAATAATTAACACTAAGGAATAACTGGGTTTAAGTAGCTTCACCTTATCAGTCATCTCTCAATGGGAAGTTAAAGTCTTTAAAGTGTGAAATTAAATCAATTTCAGATACAGAGGACAAGGAGCAATCGATGTGGATTGGCAAATTATTTCTGAGAAAATACCTCCAATAACCTGGACTGAAGCTTCACACTCAAGAAAAGATGCACTCGTAAATGTATTTGATCGCTTCAGAACAGGCCTTTTGACTGCGCAGCACAGTTTTCTGAGAAACTACCCTCAAGAGAAAGAAACCCGCATCGATCGACTGAATAATCCTCTGCGCTGTCAGAGTGCCTCGCAGCCGCAGAAAGCCCTGATGGTAAAGAAAATCGGCCGCAGCTTCAAAACATGGTGGAAGAAGGCGTTTGAACTCCAGTCCAGTTCAGAGATGGTCTCTGACAGAGGCCGGTCGCTCGGACTCGCGTCAAAGCAACCAGCTGCCAACTTTCTCCGTCGTGTTCAAATCAAACTCTGAGCAAACGGCACCTCGAGCTTGTGATCGCTACCAAAATAAAACGCATCGCTCAGCCCAATGAGCCATCGTTTACAACGCTTGTGTTTTTCTTCTTTTTACACAAGTAATTCTGCATCAATAACAATATATTGTTTTGGCGAGTAATGGCAGCTTTGGGAGGCTTTTTCCTCATCAAATTGAGCGGTAGGGTGTGAACTTCGAGTGCTGAACTTGGTCATCAGTCCATACGAATGTGCGTGTTTGAAATGCTGAAACGTCTTCACTTTGTAGTTTATAAGAATGAAACGGAGTTTCCTCCCTTAAAACTGAGATTATATACTTTTCAGGTTTAATTTCCCCTTTTACACATTGTTAATATTCTATAACTCATCAAATGTGTTCAGAGTCCAGTTGAGTAAAAACTGTTACAAAAATATTGAAAAGCAACAAGTGGTTCTCTTCCTCTTTTCTTCATTTTTTTTTTAATCTTCCTATGTTTTTCCATGAAAGCAGCAGCAGGGAGAAACAGCATGAATGGTAATTACTTTTGTGTTTAGGAGTTAGCATTAACATGATCGGGCACTTGCCCCCCCCCCCCCCCCCCCCCCCCCCCCCCATCACAACAACTCTCCCAATTAGCAACATGCTTACTGCCATTAACGGTGTTTTCTAAAGCCTGCTTGATTCTCGCGGCGTTTTGGCCGCACAGCCAGCGCTGTTTATTTCTCCCCGGGATGCTGTTCTGGGCGTGAACATTAATTCATGGACAAAGGCAATCTCACAGACGGTGCCGTGGGAAATAAAACACTGTGGAGGCAAGAAACGCAGCAGTTGTATTAAATACACTTAAAGTGCTTGACGAAAGGTCAAAATAACGTGGCGGCGAGAACGCAGGTACGGATTTCTGAGAGATTCCTGGATGCAAAATGACAGAAAAAAGGCTTCAAAAGCGCCAACAGAATGCCTCCCAATTATCGTCCACCCTGGCTGCATGCATATGCTTCTAATTAGCTGCGTGTTAATGAATTAAATCTGATTAGCAGACTGCGGTTGCGGATTGTTTTGTCCTCCTGTCGGTTAATTTCCTGCTCTGGAGGTCTGCCAAACGGCTTTTTCTGGGTTCGGCTGCAGCGATTTGGACGCGGTGCTAGAAACCTGTGGTGCAGCGGCGGCACCTTCCTGGGAGGGAGTGAAGACAATATTTTAGAATGAGATTAAGTTATCAGACACAAGCCAGAATGGACAGGAATGACGGCGCTCCTAAATCATCTCAAACTGTGACAGCGAGCAGCTTCACCAGCGGCTCTGCGAGGCTCTCGTGCTCGTTTCGTGATGGAAAATGGACTTTCTTATATCATTTTCTGTGTGTGTGTGTTTATTTTACTGCTTTTGGAGATTCTAGGCGCTTCATCTGTCACAGTAATGGTGGCAGGAGTGCTCTGGAGCCATTTGGGGACCGTTGTGGTTCAGCATTTGGCTGAGGGACGCCTCGACACACAGAGAGGATCAAACTCGGTCCGCCAAAGAAACCAAGGCTCAGGAAAACAATGAGTGCAACACACATACAAACATAAGGCCCGTGGGCCAGAACCAGCCCACGAGAGGCTCCAAAGTAGCAGGAAGTGGTAAAACTTTAAAGGAACACAGAGACATCAGCTAGCCAACTAGCATTAGCCTGAAAGCCATGCTGTCAGGGGAGTTCGTAAGGAAACAGCTGGAGATGTTTTTTTGGACATTTCACTGGATTTTGCTTCATTCAAATTGAGACTGCAGTCATTGTTGGTGCTAATTGTTCAGATTTGGACGAATGTAGACATTTTCCTCATTTTACGCTGCACAACAAAGTAAAGGTCTAATGCTTAAATTTAAAGGTGATTACGGCTCACTTCATCACTTCAGATGAATCTGGACTGTGAAGTGAAATAAGTCCTACATCCCTGATATACAGTAGATCATTTAATATCTTGCAAAACCTTATCTTTAAATAGAAGAAAATGTCCTTTTTCTACCAAGCGTCTGCTTTTACTGTCCTGTCAGTCTTGAATCCGAGCGAAGCTTTAAATATTGGATGACCGTCTCGACGGCGAATGAGTTCTTCTGCTTGTTTGTCTCTTCAGGCTCTTTCCTTCTCTTAATGCTCCTCCTTTTGGGACCGCTACACCAACGCAGCCGTAACTCAGAATCACCCTCAGCAGTCTTTGTGGTTTTTTTTTTTTTCATTACAGCTGTTGTTATTTCTCTTCCAGTGCACGGAGTGGACGGTGTCTATAAAGAACGAGGACTGGATGAGTCTCCCAGCTGACGTAACGCTGATGGAGATCCTTGAACCTTTTGACTTCCTGGAGTATCTCCGTCGTCTGTCTGGCACAGCGCGCGTCCGCCGTGACGACGGCGCCGCTTCCGTGTGTACAATCGATGCATGTGTGCACGGCTCCCGCTGAGAATGAAGCCAGTTTGTGCGACTTCTCCCACAGAGACATGCAAACGTGGGAATCGTTTCTGTTAGTGTCCTCCACGCTTCATAAAGTGACTAAACTGCTCCCGCCGCCTGTTTCTTTAAAACTCTCCAACGGAGCTGAATGAATCTTCTTTAACTGGAAGATATGAAAAAAAAAATGCCATTAAGCGTGAGTTTTTGATCTAAATTCTGTTTATCTCATTGCCATGTGAATCAGTGATACAGGAAGAAAAATGTTGATATTTGTGGAAACGTGACATTCCTGTGTTTTGGTAACACTGGTTCAGTCGTCATGTAGTTTCTATGAGTTAAACTTTTATAAGAGAGCACATAATTGATGAATCAATTAATTATTGAAAGATATCTTTTTATTACATGCATCATGGTAACAGCAGGAAGGACCGGGTTTATATGAGCATGACCTTTAGACTTGGGGTTAGAGGGTGCAAAAAGAAAAGAGAAGCTAATCAAGTAAAGTCTGCAGAGTCCCAGAAGTAACAGAATCTGCAGTCGATAATTAAAGTGATTTGAAAAGGAATAATTAAAGCGTTTGATGACTGTCCTTGACATTCAGTCGAATGAATTTTGAATGTGGAGAAGCTGTGAATACGTTTTACCTGCGTTCCACACTGACTGCTCTGAGGTTGGTGAGGTTTTAGCTCACATCTGGTTTCTACAGGTTGACTAAAGTTACCAGGAAGGACGTAACCATGAAGACATAAACTCCATTTCAAAATGTGCATTAAAGGCAGAATTAAGTCCTCGGTAAAGTACATTGGCAGATTGGACCTCAGTGTTCAATACACTGGCTACTTTCTTCCAGACTGAAGTAGCTTTTATCATGACGTTTCATGGGGGATAATTTTAGTTCGTTCCTCCTATGGTTGAAAAATTTCGACACAGACCATTTCGTCTGTCTCACCTGTATCTGTCTGTGTAAAGTTTTATGAAATGCAAACACATCTGGAACCTGAAGGTAACTTGTATAAGAAGTGTTCACGTTTACGTGACGTTTCATGTGTAAATACTTTGTTTTTTGTGCGCTGAAAAGTTAGCCTTTTCATTGGCAACAACACTTACAATAATGGAGTTAGCATGCTGGGCCACTAGGGGCGCTGCTGCTCGTTTTTCTACTGAAACCACACAGCAGCATGTAGTACCAGTCCCAGTCCCAGTCCAGTTCCTGCTGGTCCTGGTCCCAGTCCAGATCCTCCTGGACTTGATAGTTTTAGAGTTGACAGTCACCGTAATAACAATCCAACTTGGTGTTCCGTCCGTACGAACGTCGGTGTTCTCCACGGTTAATGTTTGTTTTGTTCTCAATGTTCTCCATTAGTGTCTATCGGTGTGTAGTTTCACGACAAAACCAAACAACGCCCACTAGTGGTCCAACATGGAAGCTGCATCAGTGTCAAAACTGGACAGGCAGCCTTGCTCAATAGCATCTGATCAATAAACTCAACAGAATATGAAACAGGTGTCTGTTTTTAACTGTTTTTCAAAAATGGCAACGTGCACAGATGTCTCTTCTTACTGTCCAGACTGTTCATATCTGGAATCAATCCTGGAAAAAAGCCTGGAATCTACTAATCGATATAAAGACTGATGATTTATTGATCAGGCTTGACGCACCCTTGAGGCTCACGCGCGCAGAGACCTGTTGCAGGGAAGGGTGGGGGAAGGGGGGGGGGGGGGGGGGGGGGGGGGGGGGTCGCAGGGTGCGCTCCAACTCGTGAAAGTAATCCCGTTACTGCCGTCGCCACCCAGCAGCGTGCGCGCGTGGCTGCGGGACGCAGTGGAGGCTTTGGAGGAGTGTCGGCGAGCGCGTGTGGCCAGTCGCTGCTCGGCGCGCGCCGGCAATGGATCAGGACCATCACCAGGACGCAGCGCCGCCGCGTCTCCCCGCCGCCGTCTGCCGCGCACCGGCCGCGCTCCGCGCCGCCTAGGACGCGCGCACCGAGGCGCACCGATGAACCGCCGCCCTCCCGGCTCCTCCGGCGTGCAATGGCTTAACCGGAGAGACATGAGCGTCCGGGCGGAGGACAGCATCACCCTGTGCCAGAGGGCTCTGCAGATCGTCACGGAACTTTGTCTGACGGGAAACGTCGACCGGGAGAAATGCGCGGATATTTTCCCCCTGGAGAGCAGCATACCAGGTAAAGGACGCGCAGGTAAATCCCCACAATGCCACTCAATTGTTCACTTTGTTTTGTTTTCCTGCAAACTTCGAAGCGAGCAGAGCGAAAACTAGTTTCTTCCGTGATTATCGCACAGTGTGCAACTCCTCTGGAAATCTACCTGTTACGCGTCTCGCTGCAGCTCAGTGGAGAGAAAAGAGCAACAGGTGGAAAACAGACTGTGGCGTTAAAGTCTGCAGGATTAGGGAAAGACGCATTGAATCGCCTTCTAAACGATGAACAGGCAGTGCAAACGATGCATCTTTGCAAAAAGAGGAAAATCAGCTGCAGATTCATGTTTTCCCCGGGATGTAAATCACCTTAGATGAGGTTGTTATGTAAGTTTGTATCATCCTGTGGAGATGCTCTCCCCTCTGTCTTACAGCCTGCTTCTCTCTTGTCCTTCCCTTTCCTCTGTGCACGTCTGCGTGTCACGCTGCAGACATCTCCATCAGCCTGCTGGCTGTGGTGGTGGGCTTCTGCGGCCTCGCCCTGCTGGCCGTCTCCCTCTTCGTCTTTTGGAAGCTGTGTTGGCCCATTTGGAGGAGCAAGGCTCTGTCAGCCCACATTGCTGAAAATGGCCTCCGGGTGGGCTTCCCCGAGCCGCCGCCACCGCCGCCGCAGCAGCAGCCCAACTCGCCGCCGGTCACCGACTGCAAAGAGGTGGAGAAGAAGTACCCGCTGGAAGCCAAGGTGAACGGGCGCAGCACGGTCAAGCTGCTGGAGGCGGCCATGAAGATCAGCCAGACGTCTCCGGACATCCCGGCCGAGGTGCAGACCGCCCTGAGGGAGAAGCTGAGCCAGCAGGCCAAGATCCAGAGGCAGACCACCGAGCCCACCTCCTCCTCCAGGTACCTCCACGCGCACCTTCTGCTTCTTTCCCACAATGCTCGGCTAAATTAAAAAAAAAAAAAAGCACCAAGCAGAGTGCAGAAACCGCCCTGACAGCCGCCGCTGTCCTGGAGGTCGTTTGGCATGTGTCACGCGGGCCACCGGCGACGGCCCCGTGACCTTAGAGCGCCGTCACCCAACAGAAAGCATCTTCGCTCCGCAGCCACCAACCCTGCAATCAGCCGCTGGTGTGCGTCAAGCTCCTGTGGTAATGTCAGGAAGCCGGTCCAGCAATTAAACAATCAGCTGTGGCTTCTCTTTGTTTCCCAGTCCCTGGTTTAAACCACAACGTCCATAATTAGCGTTGCTGTGGGGCGGGAGTTGTCACTGGTTTCTGGCGAGAGGCACCAGGCAGCTGCGCTCCGTTTCTCAGAGGAAGTCGCCGCTGACACTTGCTTTGGTTTGTCGTCAGGTCTCGTTAATTAAATTACATAGCAGTCAAGCTCCGTGCGATTTCGACACCCACCAGCGACGCAGAACAGCCGGCTTAAGGAGACTGCGACGCCTCCTTTCTCCATTCTGCCCACATTTCTGTGGCAGCGTTTTCAATGACTGTCTTCTTTTCAAATGATAAAAAGTAGAAACCACCTACAATATGGAGGAAAGGCTCAAGTCAAAGTATTATCTCACCTGAAGAGGAATGCTAGTAGTCAAATCTAATAAAGAAAATCTCTTACAAAAGAGATGGCACATGTTGGGTTTTTTATTCAAGACTGATCTTCTTCTTTGTTTCTGATCGGAGCTGCAGACAGTCTGGAAATGTTGGCAGAGTTTTTAGAAGAAAACATGAAACATTTGTTCGTTCCTTTGTGCAATTTATTTAGATTAACTGTATTAACTTGGCTGCAAGAGTAAGTTGATGCATTGTTTCCCTCTGAAAAACTTATTTCAAGCAACTTTTAGGGGAAAAAAAACCCTGAAGGTGAAAGTTACTCAACTGAAATAGTTGAAATGAAAATAGAAATTTATTCATTGACTTTGAAGAAAACTGAAGAAAAAGCAGTGTTCATGTTGTTCATATTCATCACAGGACCTCAAATAACGTCAAATGAACTTAGAGATAAACTTCTTTCATAATGCCATTAGATGCACAAATTATCCAGTAAACAGGAGTTTAAAAAACTGCAACATGATAGTGAAGCTGTGTTGATTTAAAGCTATTGATTATGTATTTTTACTATTTACTGGTGGACATTTTTATTTTGCTGTGAGGAAATCTGGGCCACTGAGGCATTCATTCTCCTGTAAACAGGAGTTTAGTGAAAAAGCAACTGTTTAGCTTAGCTAGCATTCGTTTAGAGCGAATTCATCAGAGAAATCCTGTATGTTACTTACAGATAGGCAGCTTTCATGATACTGTCATGAAAACTCAGTTATTTCAGAATTAGTGGTATTTTCTCTCCTCCAGTAAACAAGAGTTCGATGAAACAGTAACATTGAGGACAAGGTAACGCTCGTTTATAGCTGCTGGTCTTGGCCTTTCTCCCAGTTTCACATTTTTTGTGACGCTGTCAGAAGAGCTGAGTTAGTTCAAGAATATTGAGAGGCTCCTCCTCCTGTAAACAGGAGCTCAGTGAGACAGTAACTTATGCTAACCGTCTGTTACTCATAACTGAACATATTTCATGCTGTGGTCAGAACAAAAGTGTTAAGGATTATTTAAGTGTCCCTTTTTTCTGTAAACAGGAGTCCATTGAAATAGCAACGTTATAGCTAGCATTCATTTAGAGCTGCTAATTAGTGATGAGCTCAACGAAAGTGGCGTTAGCGTAGCCGACCGGTAGTTTTGTCATCGCAGTCCATTACGGAGCCATCACTGTCAGTGACAGTGGCGTCGAATTAGCGCGCCGCATAATTTCCTGCTCTGCTTTGTAAGAAGCGTTTTGACAGAACCGGCGGCGCAGCCGGAGCGATCAGAGCTCATCCACATTCAGCCTCTCCTTTGTTTCCCTCCCCGCGGCTCGCCGACGTTTGACAGCGTTGTTTACGGTGCTCCGACGTACCGTTTCATTTTCATGGGCGCCGTGTCACTTGTACCGCGGCCGGCGGATCGCGCCGATTGTCCTACTGTCAGAAAGGAGGAGGGCCAGTTGCTAGGCGATGAGATTGGCGAGTCAAACACAGCCGTGATTTTTGTCAAGAGATGTCAACTTCACTGAAATTTGCAGCATGCAGGTAATTGGGTAGCGGGGCTCCAACCTGAGGGCTGGAAATGTGTTTTCATTTAGGACGGTGATGGAAAAGAAAAAATCAGTTTTCCGATATGATCTCATTTCATTCTGGGGTTAGAACAAGCCGTTTCCTGCCAATACAATTTGTCGGATTGGAAATGATGCCATTTTGTTCTTTGGTTGTTTAACAAAAACAAGTTTGTGATGTGCTGCGCTGGCTTCACCGGAGTCGAATCGGGTGAGCCACTTTAGGTGATTGTTCCTCACATGGGTGAAGCACATCGGTTTCTGTGACCTTTAGGTGTCATTTCTGATAAGAAGGGTTGATTCATCGTGAGAGAAACAATCAGGTAATGTGACAGGACTCTGAGGACCAGGGAGGACCCTGAGGCCTACAGCTTCATGAGCTCCAGGATGAAATACTGTCCATCTGTTTCCAAGCAGTAAATGCTCCACTTGGTCCTAAAACAACACCAGCCATTAGTGGGCGCTGCTTAGAGCTGGGTGTCACCGCTGACCTCTCCATACAATTCCTTATGAATATTTTAGTTACAATACCAACTTTGTCTGTAATAGAAGAGATTCTCGAATAACTAATGCTGTGCATTCAATTGGAAAAGTAACCGTCTAACTAGAGCTGAGTGTCAATTCAGATTTCCCAAATCGATTTGATTCAATTTTGAATTTAGTTAATGATTTTTTTGTTCACAGTGCCAGTTTTACTTAACTATGGAAGAGATTCTCAGATAACTGATGGTGTAAAGAGTAGAAACTAACTCCAGCCTTCCGGATTATTGAAAATATTAACATTTACATTAAGAATTGAGCTCAAACAGTGACAGTCATGTCTTTTTTAGACTGTGACCTGAACACAACAAAAATATAATAATGTAAATGCGGCCCTATGATGAAAAAGGGACTTTTATGAGCTTTTACTATTGTTAGTGTGTGATTACCTCAGAAAAACTTCAGTTAAGTCGGTGTCTCTATTTTATTCATGTACAGATTGAGAATCTATATAAATATTCAGTCCGACTTCTCTCCCCCCCCCCCCCTCCTCCCCCACTCAAATGACTGTTTTACTACCTGTCCACGTCAGGCGGTGGAACCAATCATGAAGCGCCAAATATGCATGCATCATATTGCTCTTTAGGAGAACCTCTGACCTCCAGAGACTTTCCTTCACTGCTGCTTTACCGACGACTTCCATAAGATGGTGGCGCGTATGCAACATAGATATATACAACATAGACTTGGTGGGCAAGTCCATCCACTGTCAGTATGGGGTCTATGTATCACAGGTCTATGCTCATCATGGCATCATGGTCATGCTGTTATGCTGGTTCTGGGGTAACCTGAAGTCCAGCTGTTTAGACTTCCATGTTGAAAACATGGCAGGTAAAATTACTAATATTTCATAATGTAAAAGTGCTCTGTTGTGCTAGGGGTGCTGAAATAACTTATTGACTGTAGATGCTTCTGGCAGGCTTGGAAAAACATGATATGGCTCCTTTAAGCTCCTTTAAACTGACTTTCCACTCAGTATCGGAATCTGTAAGAAATAAAATTTGTCTGAACCAGATGATGTTGTAGAAAATGTTCTAGGTAACGGTTGCATTTTCAACGTTTTTGTGTAAATGGACGTTAAAATTTTCACTTTAAAATGTTGTGTAAATGGGCCTAAAGCGTATAAGTTATAATGGAAAAGCCTTGAAATCAGGTGCCTGCAACTTGTGTAACTGTAAAAGAGATCAGCAGTCTCATTTATTGTGTGTGAATCGTTGGTCTGAAGTCTTGGCATTCCAGTAACAGAAAATGGTGATTTTAGTGACACCAAAACAAAAGTTATCAGATTCCCAGAGAGGTCAAATGTGGACGACCACCAAAATCCACACGGCAAGTTCCGACCCGAGACTGCTAAAGTCGCCATCTGTACAGCTTTTAAAGCGTAAACATGAAGGAGTAAATGACGACATCTGGATGTTACCAAAACGTCAGTGTCAAGCTTTTCTGATGTTCTTTTGTTTAACATGCAGAGCATCCAGCCCACCTGACACTTTTACTTTGACACCCTTTACCCTTCCCGACAGGCACAACTCCTTCCGGCGCCACCTGCCCCGCCAGATGAACGTCACCAGCGTGGACTTCAGCATGGACGCCATGCCTCTCCGCCAGTCGTCGACCACGAGCATCGGAAGGATCAAACCCGAGCTGTACAAGCAGAAGTCTGTGGACTCGGAGGACGAGGCCAAAGAGCCGGCGGAGACGTGCGGGAAGCTCAGCTTCTCGCTCCGCTACGACTACGAGGAGCAGGCTCTGGTGGTCCGGATCCTCAAGGCCCTGGATCTGCCCGCCAAAGACTTCACGGGCACCTCCGACCCCTACGTCAAGATCTACCTGCTGCCGGAGAGGAAGAAGAAGTTCCAGACGCGCGTCCACCGCAAGAACCTCAACCCCATGTTCGACGAGACCTTCAGCTTCCCCGTGGTGTACGACGAGCTGTGCAACCGCAAGCTGCACTTCAGCGTGTACGACTTCGACCGCTTCACCAGCCACGACATGATCGGCGAGGTGGTGGTGGACAACCTGTTTGAACTCTCTGACCTCTCCCGGGAGGCGGTTGTGTGGAAGGACATCCACGCCGCGACCACGGTGAGTCCGCCGTCACCCCGAGCCACCTCCCAAACCCGCGTATCAGTCACAGCGATCGCCGCTCAGTCTCCGTGGCGGCGGGATACTGCGCCGTCACTGAGAAAAACAGGCAGAAAATGTGATTTTAGGTCGCTTATCTGACCGGTCCGCCGCAGAAATATTGTTCTGAGAGAGTGAGTCTATCAACGCCGAGCGGCAGGTGGAACACCCTGCATAATTCAAGTGCTTTGGGAAATGCGTTTCATTTGTTAAACTCCCACGTAGCACTTTCCAGTAACTGGAGGGTTTCCTGAGGACATAAATATAACATTAGAGACTGGAAATAAAAAAAAACCCGTCAGAGACATTCAACAGCTGAAACTTCAGATTACAGACCTCAGATGAACTTTTACAGAACAGAGAGAGAAAATAAAAAGACATTTTAGTGCTGTTTGTATTTACGGCTTCATTAATGCTTGTCACAGTTTGCCTCAGAGCCTCTGCAATATTAATGAATATTTTTATTGTGATAAACAGGGAGTAATTGTTTTAGGTTGACTCTATTTTCTGTGAACAAAGGAGCAGTTTCAGAATGACTTAACCCCACACTTTATTTACGTATATGGCATATGGCAAGTATGTTGAATAGATCTAAATTCAGATGTCAACTTAGGAACTTTGAACTGTTTATCTGCTGGCAAAGTTCTTTCAATATGATCTGGATTTTAATTGACCTGTGAATTCAGCCGCTCAGGTCAGCAGAGGTTTTACAACAGGTAAACGTAGCAACATTAGCTTCACAGTGACTGACGCCGTGTTTATGCGACAAAGTTTTCAAGCGAAATCTTCATTTCACTTTGTTTTGGGTGTTCGTTTGCTCCGGGCCACTGAAAAGGCTGCAGCTTTGGGACCCTCAGCAGTTTCTGGTCTGAAGAACGAAGGGTTCTCTGTGGGGAGTAGGGGCACAACGAGTCTGTAAGGTACTGGGGGGTCTCACCGTGCAACGCTCAGAGAGGCAGGACTAAGATTTTAAAGTCAATACGAGACTCGACAGGAAGTCAACAAAGACTAGACAGAACATGGTAACGTGGTAATGTGGGATGTTCTAGATGTGCCTGTCAGTCTAGCTGCAGTTTTGTACTCAGTTCAACTTTAACCATTTAACCCTGAAACTCTTCAGCATGTAGCATGTAGCATGTAGCGCAGCGTCGCGTCGCGCTGCAGCGGGCGGAATAGCCCCCACTGTAGTTCATGCTCTTTACTTGTGGCACATGAATCTGGGCTGCACGGTGGAACAGTGTTTCACGCTTTAGCCTCACAGCAGAAAGGTTCTGTGTTCAAATGCTGGGATTGGCTTCAGCACCCAATCCCTGATACTGGTACTGATGCATTATGGGTGAAAACACAAATTTATAACAACGCTCACCGACACATGAATGCAAAAGATCTAAAAGGCTTGCAGAAAGTGTTTTCTGTTTGAGGGCTCAGAAAACGCATGATTTAAGTGAATATTTGAATAGTTTAATTATTACTTGGGGAAATAATGTGTAGCTGTGTGGTTTTTCCTTTAAAAAAAAAACATCACATTTTCTCATTTCTGTGCATCTTGGGATCATTCAGATATCTTTATCTTTCTCAAGGAGTCAACCCAGGATAACGTTCCAGGCTTAGACTCAATGTAACAAGTTGCCTCAGTCATAGACCAGTTTGTCAGAGTAACTGTGGATCCAACTGGAAAATCTGACTTATTCTGTTATTTCATGCTCAACTATAACAGTGCAACTTAAAGTTGCTTGAAAACTGCACCGGCAACACACCACAAAATGGTGGTTTTGGATAAACTAGAGAGAATAAATGCTTCAAACCAAACTCCTGTTAAAAACAAGATGTTTTCACCTTGTTTCGTAACAGAAAGGATTGATTTTCACTCCCAGAACAGAGATATTAGAACAAGGATGTACAATAGTAATGGGATTAGTTAAGACAATGCGCAAAGACCTTCAAGCTGATTTTCCTCAAAGGTAAAAGAATTTTAAAAAACAAGCTTTGATAAGTGCGATGCGATCAGATCTTATTTCTGCGGCTCTCTTCAGGCTCTGACATTAGAGTGTCCTTAAGTCACCTCATCCACTGCCACACCATCCACTTTCATCTCCTCCTTCACTGCATCCATCAATCTCCTCCTCCTGCCTGGCGCTCTGCCTCTAAAGGAAATCCACTCAGCCGCTGTAAAGATATTAGATTTGGATAGAAGCTGGAGTGCTGCGAGGATGGCTTAAAAACCAGTAATTACAGACCGAGTGCTAAACAACAAGCAGACGGGAGAGACCGCAAAAAAGTTGGACTGAATGAAAGTTCAGTTTAGAGAACCCAAAATGCATTAAGCATTAAAGAAGATAAATATCTCAATAGCCTGGAACAACAAGCTAATTTAACGCTCAGTACGAACTCCATGGCGACAACACGGACCTGGTTATTTCTTTGTTTTGGCATTTAGATCCGCAGAATGTGTCCGAGGCACTTGAAATGGGCCTCATGCATCCTGATGTCTCCCTCTCTTGTCCGGCAGGAGAGTATCGACTTGGGAGAGATTATGTACTCGCTGTGCTACCTGCCCACCGCGGGCAGAATGACCCTCACAGTCATCAAGTGCAGAAACCTCAAGGCCATGGACATCACCGGCTCCTCAGGTAATGCCGTCGTAAACAAGACGCGCGTCGAGGAGTCGGCGGGTGACCGTCCGATAGTCGTGCTCCGAAGGCAGACGATCCAGTGACGGCGAACGGTTTCCCTGCAGATCCGTACGTGAAGGTTTATCTGATATGTGACGGACGGAGGCTAAAGAAGCGAAAGACCACCACCAAGAAGAGCACCCTGAACCCGTCGTACAACGAGGCCATCATCTTCGACATCCCGCCGGAGAACGTGGAGCAAGTCAGCCTGTCCATCATGGTGATGGACTACGACCGGTCAGTTCAGACGCACCCCATCGAGTCAATACATGACAGCTATGGACAGATTTCTGCAACACAACACAGGTCCGGACCGGTAAAACAGCCAGAATTACCTTTAAATTTCAACTTTGCTTTTTATTTTGCTTTGGAGCATATTTGATGAAAATGCTGATGTTTTCACAAAGTGAAAAATTACTCAGAAAACTGACTCCAGTCTCCACATGAAGCCAGTTTTAATGAAACCTTCTCCAACAGCTGCTGCATTATGGGTGTTTTTCCAAACTCTCTCTGACAGCATCACTTTGAGGCTTTTTCTATTTTCTTCACCTCTAATGAAATCTGGAGTTTCTTTCTATTCCTTTTCTCAACCATCGGACACACCTATGGGCTTCCTTCCTGAGCTAATCAATATCTGTTATGGACTGCCATGTGGGAAGCTGATCAATATTAGAAATCAGGAACTGGCTGTGAACTTCTGCCTTTGTACACTTTAGGAGACCAATGAAAGACAGAAAATGTGATGGAATGGTGTGAAAAACCTTTTTCTGTGAACACCTGGAACACGACTTGGTCTATCAATAACTAAATCGACCGGCTGCGGCTGAAGAAAAGACCCACGTGGTCTGGGAAATGTGTCTATGACTGGACAAGACCACATGAAGCCGTTAAAAGTTCAAAGAAATCCTAAAATGTCTTCTTTAAAAAGAAAAAAAAAAAAAATCAATGCTCTCTTTGTATTTTTCACTATTTGATGGCTTGGTGGCCAATTTGGAGCTTCTTACGGGCCGGCTTTGGCCCACAGGCCTTATGTTTAACACTTTTAGAAAGGATACCTACGATGGCAGGTGGTAGGACGACGCTGATGTGGAGAAGGTGGCCTTGCAGTCCATGGAGCCTTTGCAGACAGTAACAACGCGTCGTTTTGATTGCTCAGACAAAACGTGATGTTTTCATTTAAAATCTTACATTGGCGTAAAGATAAAACAAATTGCTGCCATATTTTCTGTCTTTCTTGATATTTCCCACCCTGCTCGTCTCTCCCTGAATTCGCCCTCTCAGCGAAGAGACAGAATAATCAGCCACATGCGTGGCAGTGCTAGTTTCTGTCTTTTCTTCGAGGCTGATTATAATTATAACCTTGCATCAGTAAATTGTGAGTCCACTTTTCTCCTCCCGTTTTTCCAGCCTTGGAAATATTACACATTATCACGTTGTATGCCTGTCAACACTAAAGAACGTCAATTAGCTGATTTGTAGTTATGTGTTGTTGAAATTTCTGTACACAGTTCTCAGAGAATTTTTTTCACTTTTGAAGATAAACATCTGTCAGATTCCTCGTTCTGTGTTTTGATGATGGTAACATTTATCAATTAACACTGATGCCTTTAAGCGTGCACTGAAACGTGCACTGTTTATCATTGAAGTTAAGGATCTTTTTTATGTTTTACTTTTTAAAGAATTTGAATAGTCTGAGTACTTTCGCATCTCTCTGCTGCTCAGTCACATCTTTAGTTTCACGAAACGGGCCTGTTTCCACGGCAACGCTTTCAAGCAAAGACAAAACTTTGGCGGTGTTCTGGTCGTCCGTGCACTCCCGCCGCATTCATCTATACACGCGTGCGTGCGTGCGTGCGTGCGTGCGTGAGTGGTTCCATTAAAACGTCAACAGCGCCAACGTGTGGCCCGGCATGCCAACTACATCGTTTTCGGCAATTCTGCTGTTACCGTGGAAACAGGCATGGTTTCTAGAACGAAAACACAAAAACATTGTGACGTGAATGAGGCCTCCGAGTCAGAAAATAACCTCAAACTAAACCAACTGTTGGAAACCCACACACGCTCAGGGGGAACATGTAAACCCGGCACAGAAATGCACACAGAGAGTCAGGGCTCCACCCGGGGTTATCTGGCGGTGTGGCCAGACCGCTAACCTCCATGATTCGCAGCATGGATCCAGTCATGTGTTAAAGTTTGTGTGTGTGTGTGTGCGCGTGCATGTGTGTGTGTGGTCTTTCCGCCCGCAGAGTCGGACACAACGAGGTGATCGGCGTGTGTCGCACCGGGCCGGACGCCGAGGGCCTCGGGCGGGATCACTGGAACGAAATGCTGGCGTACCCGAGGAAGCCCATCACGCACTGGCACGCTCTGGGAGAGGTACTCACCGCTTCTGCTGCTTCTACTCAATTCAATCCAGCCACCAGGTTCACTTCTCCACTCTCTGGCCCAGCAAGCAAATGATAAGCTGCCTCTTCCACCAGCGGCCCCACAAACAAGTTGTTTGTTGTTGTTTTTGTACTGGCTCTTATAAATCTTGGCTTATAGGAGTTTCAGTCAATTAACCAGTAAATACAACCCAAAAAGAGGCTGGCCGGTTCAATTTTTTACAATTTGGAAAATGTTTGGCCCAAAGTGAGCTGAGGAAATGTTTTTTCTGTCTTTGTTTTGTGCTCCTGACTGGATGCATGTGTACATTAAGCTATTCACTGAGTATTTATTTATTGGAACAACACAACCTAGTGTTACCGACGGAAGTGTGAAAGTGAGTGGATGATACAAACCTCAGTTAACACAGAATTCACCTGAAACCTCTTTAAACTTTTGAAAATACATTGATTTTTAGGTTGAGTAGATTTTTGTGAGTGCTTTTTTTCTGATGCTTAAATTTGCATCATCAGCTGTATATTTTCAAGTTAGAAGCATTGACAAAGTCATTTAACTGCAATGAAAAGATGCTTTAATGGAAAATTATACCAGAACCAGAATCAAAGGACAACATGATGGATTATTAATTAAAATAAGCAGAAGGTAACCTGATACATTAATTTTGATACATTTTTTTTTAATTGGAGTCTGAAAGTTTTTGACAGCTTTAACCCATCCTGAAATCTTTTTCCTTTCTTTAGACAGAGTGTTTCGTTACACTGTAATTCCATATTTCACATGTTATTTCTTTCCTCTCTTGTCACACCCTTTCCCCACCTGACGAGTAGGAAGGCGCAGGTGATTACTCCTTTTCAGTGGCAAAACTTCTTCATGTGTTCATGGAAGAATAAAACAAAGAACTGTGATCACAAGCAGAATGTAAACATTTAGAAGTTTTGGTTCAAACATTGTCTGCAGTGCATGATGGATCTGCGATGGTTTAACTGACAGCAGAATGTTCTCATAAAATCCATGTAATGGATGTTTCAGAGCACTAGGTGGCAGCAGCAAGTTGCTGTTCCTTTGAGTTTCAGTCATTTTCTACTGAACGAGAATGCTCTCACTGGTCAGAATTTGCTGCAGTTTCTTCTGTTTTTCGGACTCATTGCACCATCTAGTGGCACAACATGGTATTACAAGAGAATCAGGCTGTAGTTAGCATATTATCTTCAAGAGGTCTCTAAAATATTAAAGAAGTTATTTCTTAAGTGTTTTTTGACTGAAAATATCAAAAACTTGTACGATTAAATCTCTAGTCGAATGTTAGCGCTAACAGTTCTGAGCTTTAGCTTTGCATTCAAGTGCTTCAGGCGCTTTCATCCATCATTTGTTTTTGGGGTCAGATGGAAAACAATGACATTAGGTTTCTCATTTTTTTGTTTTGCTCGAGGAAAAGGTATTTATAGCTTCTCAGTTCAGACGCAGCATATGCAGACGACTGAAGGATTTATGCAATCCAACATATTCAAAGCAAGTGTGATGAATAAAACATCAAAGGCAATAAAGAGGCAGTGAAACATGTTGTGCAGTAAATAAAGATAGAGAGCACAAAAACCTTTGTTGTTGAAATTAAAACAACATGAGTGAAAGGACAGGATGATAAGAAGCTTTTTTATGTTCTCTCAGAACAGAAGGCATTGGCCGAAGTTATTCTGAATTAGGTTCAAAGATGAAAAGATGTTTTTGTGCAGGGAGCTGGAGCTGCTGCTGTGTTCTCTAATGAGAGAGCAGACAAAAGCACACACACCTCTCTGAGCTCTGAAGGATCTGGAAGTTATTCAGATATCAGTGATAGGACGCGCTGACGGAAGGACTGATTACACACGAGACACCCCGGACGTGCTCTGGTGTAACTAGCATGCGAAGAGACCACTGAAGAGGTCGGGCAGGCCCCAGATGTGCACCGATACATTTGCTTGTGATCGCAGTTCGTCCCTGAGGAGAGAGAACGACTGCTTGTGAGCGCGTTGTGATATTCTTACCTTGCAGTGGCCTGGAAGAGCGGCAAGCTTTGAGAGCCAGGGTTCATGTCCGTCACCCAAACCTCCACAGACGCCCTGATGATGGGAGGGAGAGCGGCGGCGGCGGCGGCGGCGGCGCCTCCGCAAGAGACCTGATGTTCGGCGTCTGCAGAGAGAACGGCACTCGGTTCACCCTCACGCTCTTTTCTGTCCTTTCATCTGAATGCAAGTTCTCCAGGTGCTCGACAGAGCCGGCTATGCACCGCACTCACACTCCAGAGTCTGTTTTCACACTTTGAAGTCCTCTAAAGGTTTCATTCACTAACGATTCACACACACCCCAGAAAAAGCAGGACTCTCTGAGAGAAGTCCTTGATGATTTACCTGCAGCTGCATCCATTTTTTTTTTTAACATTTTGAGAAACATCTTTCTAGCCTCAGCGCTCTTTATTATGTTCCCATTTTATCCTCTGTCAGCGGTTCCCAACCTGAGGTCCAGGACCCCCTCGAGGAGGCAAAATTAGATTAGCCTTAGGGCTGAACGATTTACCGTCGTGTTTTAAATCTGTTTAAATGGTGAATATTGCACCAAAGCTTGATTTGAAGAAATATAGAGATATTAATTTAAAACCTCAATACCTGCCAGAAAAATCGCAGCCACATCTTTCTCTCTCTCAGGACTAAAGGTTGGGAGCCACTGATCTAAATGGCACAAAGTTAAAGGGCTATGCTGCTCAGATCCTTCAAAATGTTCACCGACATTAAAGAAACGCAGATAACTGGGCGTCCATGAGGGCAAATTTAGTTTAGAAGTTTGCAGACAAAAAAATCCAGGCTGCAGGAGTCTGACAATTACAGGAACAGCAGCAGACGCATGTAGCAAACCAATCAACTCATCAAAATGTGCACAAGTTAACTTTGTGGTTATTAGTTAACATTCAAATTAGCAAGTTGTTCTCACACTCTCAAATTCCTGTTGAAAAAGTGAACTGATGAGGTTTGTTTAGACTTCAGTGGAACATTTGAAGAGTAAAGTACTGCAGGAATCAATGTGACAGCATAGAAATCACATTTACAATTAATGAAGACTCATATCGAAGCTGTTGTTCAAATGGATGATGGTTTTGATTCACATAATATCAGTGTGCGTGTCTGACACAAATCTAAATCCCCAAAAGCTGTACATAGCAGCTAAGCTAACAGTAACATGTGTCCCTTCAAGGGATGACGATGATGTTTGTCATTTTCATGCAAAATCTGTGGTGTATTTTGAAATTCCCAGCTGCTGGATCACAACACACACACACATTGAGCACACAAGGAACACACACTGATCACAGAGCGAACACACACTGAACACACAGCGATCAGTGGCAGTGATAAACTCTCTATCAGCTGCTTTATGAAGTTCAACTTTATCTTCATTACAGTGCTAATTTTCTATAATAATCCCCAAAACACATGAAAAAAAATCTAATTCTTTATTCCCTGCAGTGCTTTACTCCAAGATACAAACCATTGACTTTTATCTGAAAACATGTTCAGCAATGACGGACCTGAAAGACAGTTTGGTTTAAGATTCCTTAATTCAAAAGTGTGTTCATCAGGAACTGGGAAGTGGGGAAATACCAACTTCTAAATACCATTTCTTTATCATTAACTGTCAGGAGCAAACTTCTTTTTTAAATTAAAGTAAGACAAAGGTAGCTTGCCAGCAGTATTTATAAGCGGTAACTTCCCAATTCCCAATTCCATGAACATACTAATAAATTACCATTGTTGTTATTTATCTGTTTCTACTAGCTCTGCAGTGATGTTTTAAAAAGAGAAATAACGGCATGTCGTCTGCATAGAACATTAGTTTGTGCTGCTTGTTGTGGATTTGACCTGCTGCTTTAGCCAAATATATGTAGCAGTCAGTTGCACATTTACACCACGTTTAAAATTTTCCGTCAACTTGTCAGAAAAGCAACAGGAAGAAAAAATAGAGGCAACTGTTAGTTCAAATCCCAGACAATAAGAAAATGTGTCATGTATACAGCACTTTAGGTTGAGTAGATTATTACTGATTCAGGGAATTCTGATCTGTAAACCAAGCTCCGCAGACACTCAGACGAATCGTATCTCATGTCAGTTTTCACATTAAGCCATATGGAATTCAGTTCTATCGAGTCGGCTTCTCCGTTCATGTGAGTAATAAGAAATTTAATAAGAAACCAACATAGCAAATAGCGAACGGCTATATACTGTTATCTTACCTGCACACGCGGTTGACGACGCTTTCCCCTGCCCTGCTCGGTCCTCAATATCCAGATGAACTATTTTTACTTGTAGCATGCTCGTCATTACTTTACACACCGATGGAGGAAAAGTGTTTGGAGTATTTTAAATCTGAAAACGTTGTGTTTACAGCTGTGTATATATCTATACTTGTCAATGGCACTTAAACATGTCTGTATATATTGAAAAAGTTGTTGTAAACCTATGGAAGCGGAGACATCACGATGTATTATTTCTATTGTTTGGTGATGCTTTCAACAGCTCAGACTTGTAACCGAGTGAGATTTCTACACGTTCTGTAATAGTTGTGAACAATTAGTCAAAATGAAAAATCAGAGTGATGCCAGCTCCACCTTATCGAGTTATTCCGTGTTTAGGAGTTTAACGGCTTCCGGCTGTAATCGTTTGGTTGAGTCTATATCGAGCAAGAACAACTGCAACTACTGTCCTGATGTGTACAGTTTGTGATAACTTTTGTAACAATTCAGAGTCAACATTTGGGATATAATTTATTGTATCTGTTTCATATGTATTTTAACAATGGAAATGAAAAAAATAAAGAGCCACAGCTTGTCTTTCTTTGTCAGGGAAGGAGTTATGTTACTTTATGTTAAGTCTCACTGTTTCACACTGCAGCTCGCTTCATCCTGATACATTTTGGTGAAATACATAAAGTTCTGTTACAGTTAAACTGTTACATCAGAGCTGTGATTTTATACTGAGATACATTATGTTCTGTGATGTCACCTGGCAATTGTTACATTTTACATCACACATGATTTGAAAACACATTCAGTGTAGTTTTGTTACATTGTGTAACAGTTACATTTTGTCACATCACAGTTCTGGTAATACAACATATCACACCCATGCATTTTGTTATGTTTCTTTATATTATGACATGTTACATAACCGTACATGTTTTTTAAGTTACGTCAAGTTTTTTTTTTTTTTTAGTAGATTAGCAGTTTAGCAGTTCCATTCTTTCATTCTGCTGTTTCATTAATTTGATATTTGTGAGGTTACATAGTAGTCACCAGAAGTTACAGTTACATCATGTGAGGTGACGTTATCATACATAAAACATTGCACTTTCTAGTGTTAATTTGGTATGATATGTGAAAAATACCTGGAATATAATACTACAGTGGTGAAATGTGGTGCCTCACGAAGCTCTGAGCTTCACACCAGTCTCACACACACAAGGCAGAGGTCACACACTGTAAGTCTAATTGCAGCTCTCTGCAAGGCTGTTCACACTCGGTGTTTTACATGGTTCCTGCTCGATACGCCGTCAAGAGAATAATGAGAATAAAGACCAGAGACAAAGCAGTACTGTCATTTAAAGCTACATAATTACTTAATAAGACTCTGGGACAGCTAATTGACTTTAAACGAGTCGAAGTTGGAATCTTATTTATATTTTTGACTCATTAAATATTGGCACACAGATCAATGATAATGAATCTGAGGGTCAGATAATAAATGAGAAATACATTTAATTCATAATCATCACATCAGAAAACAACTTTAACTTGAGGACATTTTCAGATTTTCCCACAAATAAGGAAATTAGTGTGCTTTTGTGTTGGTTGTTGAATTTATGAGCTTTTACTTTTTCAAAGTACAGTTTTTCTGTCTCAGTCATGATTTCACATCACTGAGCAGAATAAGAACATTAAACTTCATTTGAAGTCTTAAAGGAATACTCTGAAGATTTTGGACCCACGCCCTATCCCGATCGTTTACAGAGTGAAATAAGCTCATAAATACCTTTTTTGTGTCCGTTCATCCAGTGGCTGGCTCCCAGCTGTTAGCATCGTAGTTAGCTTAGCTCAACTGCGGGAGGTGAAGCGGAGACAGAGCCAGACTGAGAAAGTGGACAAAATACTCCTTCCAGTGGTCCAGGGGACGGCGTATTAGCACGTGAAGTAAATCCGAATGGTTATAAAGCATTTTAAAAGACGTGTTTTCTTTTCAATCAGTTAAAATAATGTTTTGATACTGACAGACCTGCGCATGCGCAGTGCTCCGCGGAAGGATATACCGGAGCACAGCAGTAGAAGCTGTAGACTCAGCCGCTGTGCGCCTGACAAAAAAGGTATTTATGAGCTTATCTCACTTTGTAAATGATCGGGATAGGGCGTGGGTCCAAAATCTTCGGAGTATTCTTTTAATAGTTTTTTCCCTTGAACTGTAATACAAAAACTGGGAGGTTAAAAATCTGCCTTTCAAAGTCGCAGTTTGTGATTCACATGTTGAACTTTAATGAAGCTCTTAATCTGAAGGTCACTTTACATCATCGAGAACTGGATTTTACATTCTTGCCTTAAGCAGTTACATAAAAGCACCTATTCAGGTTCTTTACATGTGAAAAACGGTCAGTAATTGCTGTATTATGATAATTGGCCGTTGAAAGTACCAGTCTGTGCATTCCAGGGCTTTAATGAGGTTCTTTTACAGAAGCATGTAATCTGTAAGGTCGCTTGGCACCATGGAACGTTGTTACACAACGTTATGCTGCATCTATAATCACTGAAAGTGCTTCTATTACTACCACCTCCTCTTCTCCCTCATGGTGATGGTACAGTTTAACCGTTCACTTTAACTTGAATAAAAAAAGAAAAAAAAAAAAAAACCCATAATCTTAAATCACAAATTGAAACACCTCAATGGGCTTTATAACAGTTTCAACTCGAATCTGTGAAATAAACTCAATCAGAAATATCAAAACATGTCCTGACGACAGTCTCACTGGTCAAAGTTATTGATAACAGGCACTAAATTCCACTATTAAATGAAGCAGAAAATTAGTGGTTGAGATTTGAGATTCCGAGATCTTTAAGAAAACGTCGGACAGACGGACACTGGCCTCGTCTTCCGCTTGTCTCCGTTTGAAGTCCAAACAGAAAGAGGACATTTTCACATCTCGTGCACATGAACAACAGGCAGCAGAACTTGCGTTTTATCCAGGATGGCGGGCAGACAGACGAAAGGCCCCCACCATCACCGCATTAGTTTTCTTGGAAGGCTGAACACTCTCAGTTCCATCAACCCATATTTAAGTTGTAGCTTTAGTTAGCAGCAGCTAACAGCAGCTCCGCGTGCCGATGCATGTAATTAAGGCTTCACCGTTTCCCGGGGGCCGATTTGTGCTGCGTATTTAACACAGCTCCTTCCTGAAGACCCGGGAGGAGGTCGGACAGGCCTGGGAGATTAACCAGAACTTCGCTGACGCCAAACATCTTCAAATTTTTGGAGTAACGGCACCGTGTCAGATTTAATCGTCGTCTTATCAAGGAGTCTCCGAGCTGACGAGTTATTTACGTGTCTCATGGAAAGATAGCTGATAAATGTCATGAAAAGTCTCGCTGCTGGTGTTGACCACGTTTCTCCCTCAGCTGGAGGGACAAATGAAGACATGGCAGTCCGCAGACAGGTCTGCTTTATTCTCGGACCATTTTCCACGGGGCATTGGATACAAAGGGTCAAAGGTGGACTCATTAATGGAGAGAACGCCGCGGCTGCTTCTATTAAAAGAACAATTACAGTTAAAGAGGCGAGTGGACCGGCGGTTACACAACGCCACCGCCCATTACAGCCTAACAGGGTTTTTTTATGGCCGCCGTTAGAAGGAGGAGAAAAAAGCCTGGAAGCTCTCAGACATGTGGTCATGTAGAAAACCTTCCCGGTGGATTACATAATCCACACTTAAAAGTAATGATGTGAAAAATTTGTGTTAAATGTGGTTTAAATATGGAGACCCATCAGTGAGGAGCAGAGACCGACAATCTGAAACATCCAGTAAACTCGAACGCTGCTTAATGTTTTCTCCGTGTGGAACACGATCTGGACCTCGACGGCTCCTCAACACCGATCCGACCCTGACGGTCGGCTCTCGTCTTGAATGATGTGCTCGACTTGAGAGTTTAATGAAGGACGGAGGGCATAAACTGATAGCGTCTGACCTCCTTTTAAGAAGTGGCTGAATAAAACTCAAGAGGCTCAGTGGTGCAAGGACGGCTGCTGTGATTTTCAAAATAAAAGCCTCAACGCGGAGTCACATCAACTCGGGACTCTGATCGACTGCTCCTGGTTCAGGATGCTGTTTGGCAGCAGCTTCCTGTGGAACCGAGCTGGAACTGATCCAAATCCATGACCTCTTTCTGCAATGGTGTTCTCAAACATGAGGCCTGGGGCCAAAACAAGCCCGCAAGAGGCTGCAATACGGTCCACAAAGCAAATTGTTGAAATAAAAAAAAAAAAATTAAAAATTAAAATAAATTGCTTTAGAGCAGTGGACACAGCAATGAGAGCCGAGCTGAGTCGTCAGTGATGCTGCCATGAAGGCCAACTAACTAGCGTTAGCCTCAAAGCCCTGCTGTCAATCGGAGTTTAGAAAAACACCCATAATGCAACAGTTTTCTGGACATTTCATGATATTTTGCAGCAGCAGGTTCCCATTAAAATTGGCGTTTATTTGAGATTGTAGTTATTTTCTGTAGGAAATGTTTGGTTTTGTAGGAATATTGCATTTTCATCATGTGTACGCCGCGAAAAATCAAAGAAAACTCTTTAAACTTGAAACTCAACCTGAATCCCATTAATGGAGCCTCTTACTATTTTGTCACAGAAGGTTTCCCAGAGACGGATATTTGGTCAATTATTGAAATGAACAGAACGTGGAACCTGCTCAGATTTTTATAAAGCACAGATCAGGAACCCCCCCGTATGAGATCCCAGCTGCCAACGCCAAGGGAGGAAACCTGAAGACACGTGACGGCCGTTACCAGCGAGGAAGAGCTGAAAGGTTGAATCCTGCCTTATGAGGCATTAGACAGAGACGACACAGCGGGGACTGGATTGATGCATGTGGCTATAAATAGATGTTTTACCCCATGGGTAAAAGCTGAGAAATCCTCTCTCATTATGCTTTTCCCCTCAATTCATTTGCCTTGACAGAAACATCCAGGTCATGAATAAACATGACGCATTAGACCTGCAGTTGAAGATTTCAACCTGAAAAAAAAAATAAAGATGATGTACTAACAGCCCTGAAGAGCAGAAGACACCGATTTCATTTCAAACCGTAGTATTTTTTCCTTCATGTGACAGAACATTACATCTATGAATCGATTTTACTTGTACGGCACATTTTTACCCTTCGGCTGTAAAGCAAGGTATAGGGATGGACAACGAATGCGTTTTTTTCATTAGGTACCGACCAAATTAGCAGAATCAAAATCCGTAAAAACAAAGGTACCATGTTTCGGTACCTGAATGCATCCTTATGACCTTATGATTGTAGAGGGAGCGGAAGATTCGCTGATTTTCTCTGACGGACCTGAATGCAACATGCAAGCACAAGAGCATAACAACCTCAGTAGCTAGCATGTCAACAAAGCTAGCGTGACGAGAAAAAGCTGCCACCACTTTTCAAAATATGATGCACATTACGCTTGTTGCGGCGAGAATGCTTGGTTAAGAACAAGATTTTGCTTCTGAACTTATTTAGAGGTGATATAATAATAAAAAATGCTGATTCATTCACCTGCATTGGGAGAGTTCCGCTGCGACAGCTAGAAATGGAAAATATTTGACCAGGAAAGTTCAGATTTCGTCGAGGTTTTTGGACTCTAACGTCAGAGATTGAAATCAGCTCATAAAATGGACGATATTCTGATTTCCAAAAGAGAAGATTCGAGATGCTGAAATTATTCTCCAAGTTTACGCAACGTTTCCTGATCACTTTAACATATTCAACGGATGGAAGGTTCAGTTAAGCCTGTAGATAAAACAACGCCTCTCTATAACTCGTCTCAGAGGTTATCGTTGAAGCTCCTGATGTTTGTGAGCTCAGAGAGCCTCGAGGATGAAACGAACAGGAAAAAAAAAAAAAAGGTACAGTAGTGTTTTGTGCAACGCAGCAGTCAATATGTTAAATCTGCGTGGGAGGAAGTTGGATGGATTCCCTAATGAAACACTCCGGCTTGAAGCTCCGCTAAGAAACGACGTTAAGAGCACCACTGAGACGGGAGGCTCGGCGGCGGCGGCGGCGCCAACAGGTGTGAGCAGCAGTACTATCATTACCCTGCCAGGGAAATGTGATAATGACGGGCTGGCGGAGGAAAAGTTCTGCTGCTCGGCTGATTTACACGACGGGCAGGGCCGGGGGCGGTCGCCATGAATCACCCGTGCGAGGACACGGCCGCCGAGCGTGAGCCTGAATCTCAATGCGGCCGTTTATCAGGTGACGAGGGAGGAAAGGCTGGGGTACGGCAGCGAGGAGACGCCGAACCGGAGACCACATCGGGCGTTTGAAAGGAAACAGGTGAGAGGAGACATCCACCATGAGCAAACACACACACACACAGACACACACAAACCAGAGCTGCTCCAGGAACTGAGCTCCATCAGAGGGACGTGGATGGCGTTCAACCCTCCATTCATTCTGAAGTCATCTGATCTACTGAGCATGCTCAGTGGCGTCCAGCAGATGAAAACATGAGTCCCGATCACGCTGACATCCAGAGACTTGGTTACTTCTAGAAACCAGAGTCTGAGTCTGTGTTTTCTGGTCAAGCTGTACCAGCTGCAAGATGACCGACTTGTACGAACTACAGTCTTAGTTAGTTTTACAGTTTGGGTAAGCTTCCGGGTTTTCTTCAGGGTCATCTTGAAACAAATGGAGATGTTTCCCGTGCCTGTGAACCTGAGGAGCACGATCAGGAATGCAGCAGGTAAACTTGTGATTCTGTCCTCGTTAAACCATTAAATTCTTACTACTGGGTTTGTTTTTATCCATGAATGAACAGCCTGCTCTGCAGCACTGAGTCACGGGTTTGACCTGCGTCTTCGCCGTGGCGTCTGTGGGCGCCGCCGCCAGGAAGCTGTTGGGTAACCGCAGAGTTCTGTATTTATAGTGTTTCCCTACAGCACACACACACACACACACACTCAAAATGAGTCAGTCGCTGTTCTACACATTTGCATTACCCACACCATGCTATTATTAAGAATGCAGGCGATTACAATGCCGGAGCTTTTTTAGAGATTGTTTCTCTGGTATGAACCGTCAACAGCCCGGCCGGAGTGAGGACACCTGGAGCCCCCGCAGAGGGCCGCGAACCAGAACCCGAACCCCGATAGGCATCAGGTTTTCTCCTGCGGCAGCCCTGATTAAAGATCAGGACTGGAGGCGCCGCAGGGGGGGAGGAACCCCGCCAGAGGTGTGAAATGAGTCTCCTGAGCTCCGAGAGGATGCTCAGTGTGAAACGGCTGCTTCTAAACAAGCAGAAAGGGCTGGATTCATCTTTTTTTTCTTGGGGAAGGGGGACGACTGAGGATATGTGGAGAATAATGCCCTGTCTGATAGGCTGGATCTCCTTTATACCTCCTGCTGCAAGCCGCTCCCTCCTCAATTTGGAGGAGGCTGGCGATAAGCCCGAGGAGCAGCAGCGTCTCCAGGGCGGCTCATTTATCCACACACACACACTCCAAGCCCGATGTGTGTGTGGATAGGACAACACTTGGAGAGTCACAACGCAGAAAACCAGTAAGAACACCGAATATCACGTTCTACATTTAAATATCATTCACGCTGCAAAATGAAGACTCAGATATCAACACAAACAGATTTCCCGTGTCTTTAAAAATACTCTTCTGTTGCCCGGCCGCCTGGTGAAGACGGAGACGGGCGGCCCGAGCGCCGCATCACCCTGACGGGAAGATGTGTGCTGACAGACGCGCTCAACCTGCTCCTGCAGCACTTTTCTCCTGGACCGTCCCGTCATCCGTCAATCAGCCGCTCAGACGAGCTACAGGTTCTGACATGTGGGATCTCTCCGCTCCGCCGAGGTTAAATATTGTATTTATTTTATAAATAGCGGTGGGATTCAGTGAGTTCCTGCTCCTTCCTGCTCCTTCAGTCACTGTGATTGATTCGAAATGTTGGAAACAATGTTCAGTCCTGCCAATAACAGCAGTTTAGGTGTTTACGTTGTGGAGTCTCTTGGTGTCTAATAGGTTCAGTCAGTTTACATGTTTTTTTTTTTAGAACGTGGTCTTCCGTGTTGTTGAGAACTTTTCACAGAAATAAATGATTTAATTTCCATAAACCTAAAAAAAAAAAAAAAAAACATCTAAGTTTTAAAAGGAGGAAGAAAATTTTCTGCACAATCCTGACTAAAACTACCAGATTTCATGGAGTACAGTGAAATGTTCTTCAATCACATGAGGCCACGCCCCCAACATGCACTGTGCACGTGCACTCCACCATACCAGAGCACAAGGCTATTGAAAACACAGGTGGAGGTCAGTCTTGATGACATTCGGTAGTGATATATTTACCGGCTGTGATTTATTAAACACTTTAACTCATAAATATCACATGTGAATGTGAATGAAACGATCGTTTCCATCAGCTCTCGCTCATTAAAACCCAAACTGAAACCAACCAAAGTGTGTCAATCACGAGCCACCGATCCTCTGCTGAGTGCTAATGAGCCGACGACGGCCCGACCCCCCTCCCTCAAACCCTGCCGCTCCTGGTGAACGTGCACGTTTGTGTCGCGAACCAAAGAGGGTCCGTCACCGATCAGCTGGAGCGACTCGTGATGCGGTTCAGGGTTCAGGAACAGTTTGTACAGATCTGACAGGGCGAGCCTCCAGCATCATCGATACAATCAGCACCTTTCCAGGCAAGTGCACAGCGTGTGTGTGTGTGTGTGAGAGGGCATTTATACGCTCGAGGGGGGTTGTACCGACGTCTCCACATCTCTATGGTAACCTGCGGGCATACCTCCATGTCTGGGAGGCTTTAATGGGTTGTCAGTGTAACGGCGGCGAGGCATCAACGCAGCGGTTCAGAGTGAGTGGCTGGAGGGGAACAGGGTCTCGACCCGGGTCTCCAGCGACCTGCGGCTCTGCTCAGGCTCCCGATTCCGTCTGGAATCCAATACGACGGGTCCAAGACTGGAGATGTCTCCATAAAGAGCTTCCTGTCGGCGCCAATAATGTTACGGCTGATCGTCGCTGCAGTTTGAGTCAATCCAGGACAGAACGTGAAATAGAAGTGGCTTCAGTTTCCACTCAGCTCGTTTGGACACACACACACACACACACGCTCCATTACTGTTCTCCACTGGGAAGAACACGTAGCCGATATAACGGGCATTTAGCAATGATTTCTGGGTAATCGTCTGCCAGGATGCGGCTTGCAGGTTGTACAGAACGGAGACCGCCATTAGTTCTTGAAGCGGCAGCGTCAAACATAAGGCCCGTGGGCCAAAACTGGCCAGCAAGAGGCTCCAATCCGGTCAAACCAACCGTGAGAACCGAGCTGAGCCGAGATGTCAGAGGGGGTTTGGTCAAATACCCATAATGCAACAGGTATAGGAAAAGTTTCAAGGATGTTTCACTGTAACTTGAACCAGGATTTTTCATTAAAATTGGTTTTATGTTGAGAATGGAGTCATTTTCTGGAGTTATTTGGTTTAGCCTCTGAAACGTGTAGATTTCGGGGTGATCGTTTCACCTCTCAGGACGGAATTGGCTGAATGTGGCTGCTGATCTGATCCAGTCCCTCCATCAGGCAGCTGCTCCAGACTGGCTATCTGCCGCCCTCTAGTGGAAGCAGCCTCTCATTGTTCAACACTTCACATCCTGAAGGATCAGGTCATTTTAACATTTGAACACAGTTTTGTATTAAAAGAAAAACTGAGAGCAAAATGAAATAATTGAGCCGCAAAAACCAGAAGATAACTGCCTGTTTCGTGTCCTCGGTCTCCTATGAAGCACCGGACTGCTTCAGGAAACCTTGACTTTGAATTAACCGTCTCAGAAATGTCTCTTCATGTTTTTGTTCCACATTCAGTTTTTCTTCTTGAATAAAATTATAAGCTCACTGGAAATGTCAGAAGGCTAAAGCTGAACACACCACATGCTTTTTTCAAGCTTCTCCGTTTGATTCTACCACACCTTGGAGGATGGATTCTCCTTTTTATTGCCGTTTAGAGTTTCAGAGAGCACATAACAGATAAAGTAATATAACATGCATCCTCCACTACCTGCTTATCAGCCCACACATTCATATTCTCATGAGGAAGACGAAACATTTCCAAGATGGTGTGGGAGGAAGGACAAACTTATCAAACTAAATCCTTACCTATGATACAAAAATGTCAGATTTCTTTTTATATTGAAATGAAAACAGAAAATAACATAACTCCATGTATTAAAGTACAGTTACACTTTGTAATGCTACTTCTGTTTTAACTTTCTGTTGGTTCTTCTGTATTCCAGATTAACTGGAATTAATAATCTGGGAAAATAAGGATTAATGGTGAAAAACTACAATAACAGGTTTTATTCTAGATGATCTGAGACGATTTGTTTCAGCAGAGCCGATCACGTGATCCACACGTCTGATGGCCTTTCTGACCCGACCTGAACAGTTGGGGGCCGAAGGTCGTGACCTGGGGCCCGCGGCACCGACCGGTCGGCAGTGGGATTCAAACCTGCAGCGTTATATTTAGATCAGGGTGTCGAACATACTTTAGTTCAGGGGCCACAAACAGTCTAACGTCATCTTGAGAAGGAAAACAGTGATAAGAAAGATAAGAAGAACAAAAAATCTATGAGTTTAGAGGCCAGATTGGAGCCTCTTGCAGGCCGGTTTCGGGCCACGAGCCTCATGTTTGCTTTTCTAATCTAGTTTCCACCATTTTCACTCTGAACTGAATTCAGTTGATCAGTTTGTGACTGATGTGTGTGATTCCTAATCAGGAAAATTTGTTATTTTTGATGAAACTGAACAACAGGAATTTGATCTGAAAAGTTTTACCAAAAGATGACCAATCTACTGTATGAATTCAAACATTAATATTACTGCTACATTCTGAAAGGATGCTTGCTATTTTTACTCATTTAATTACACACTTTGCAGTTTAATTTATTGGTACATTTAATTTGAAATTTAAATTATTACATTATTGGCAGGTCAAACATTACATGATCAGCTGGACGTCATTGATGCATTTATGTTAAAATTGTTGGAAAAATGCGGAAAAACATCTGAAATCTTGTAAGCTAGTACTTGTACTTGTGTATAAATATAACATTTTTTGCAGCACAGTAGTTCTCAGTATTGCACAGGGAGCCTTTAAGAGCCAAGTGTATTAAAGTTAAAGTTTTTGTGACATAAATACTGAATTATTTTCATTTTTGGCGTCTTTAAATGTAGTAACGTCCATCAACGACAATGACTTGGGGTTGAAATGTTCAGTTCACTCGTGGTGAGTTCTCTGTCAAAGAAGAAATCTGCACATGTGGGTCTCCCTCTGCTCTGTGACCTTTGACCTTTGGGTCAGTGTCTGAGCCTTTTTCTGCTGAAAACACTGCGAGGCCGACGCCTGAATTAGCTGTGTGAAGGTTCAGCTGTGCGGCACCTGTTTGACCCTCAACACACACTCTTACACCCAAAAAAGAAAAAACAAAAAAAAAAACAGACTCTGTTACGACGACATGAATCACAATTTATTGGAAAACAAAGAAACAGAGCGTGGAATTCTACACCATCTCACAAATACACGACTTCATCCAACTCAAAGTGGTCAAACTGAATGATTGGGAACAGGGTTAACTGGAGTCGAGACCCTGAAGACCTGAGGAATTGGGCGCGGGGTCGTCCAGCCGCGGCCCGACGCTCATTTCCAGGACCCGGACTTGCCCTTGGCGCCGCGGGAGCTCTTGGGCGCCTTGGAGCCCCTCTGGTGGTCGCTGACTCGGTTCCGGAGGACGTAGATCTCGTACTTCTGCCTCTTGAGCTTCTCGGCCAGCTCGAACTTCTCGGCGTGCAGCTGGTGGAGCCACTGCCACAGGTCCTGCGCCTTCTCCGCCAGCTTCTCCTGGCTCAGGTGGTCGATGTTGAGCGGCTTCCTGCGCTCCATCAGCGCCTTCTTCTTCTCCTCGCGGGCCGTCAGCTTCTTGCCCTTCTTCTGGTCGGCCTTCTGCAGGTAGCCGCCGAACGACTTGTTGGAGAAGATCTTCTTCTTCTTGGCCTCCTCCTCGGCGCGCAGCTTGGCCGCCTCCTCCTCGCGCCGCGCCCGCTCCTCGGCCAGGCGCGCCTGCCGCTCGCGCTCCTGCTCGGCGCGGACGCGCTGCTGCTCGGCCCGGTCGGAGCGCCGCCGCTCGATGCGGCTGCGCAGCTCCGTCAGCTCCTCCTCCTCCTTCTGCCGGTTGGTGAAGTGCAGCTCGATCAGCGTCTGCAGGTCGTTGAAGTCCTTCTCCAGCCGCTTGCGGTGGAGGTCGTCGAAATCCACCTTCTCGCCGTCGGGCAGCTTCGGAGGGGAGATGTTGGGGACGTACGTGGTCTTCGGACGAGGCTTGGACTCTCCCTCGTTCTCCTCTTCTTTCTTCTTCTTCTCCTCCTCCTCCTCCTCAACCTCCTCCTCCTCCTCATTCACATCTTCTTCCTCCTCTTCCTCCTCCTCCTCCTCGTACTCCTCCACAATCTCCTCGGAGTCCGACATGCTGGTTCCTCGCAGGCCTCAGAAGAAAAGCTGGCTGTTGGGCGGCAGGTCGGGGTTTTATAGGTCTTCCTCCGTCATGTGACCCAGCAGCCACCACGCTGCCAACAGACGGAGAGGTCTATTTTCTCCTCCATCCCTAAAGACCCCCTCCTCCTGTCCAGCGCGACCCTCCTCATTCCTCATTCCTTTGTAAGGACAAGATGAGAGACTATTTCAGAGACACAACAGATGCGCACACACACTTGTGCTCTCCGGTCCCATAAAGCCTCAAGTAGGAAACTCCGGGGCAAACGGCGCGGTCGGGGAGGGAAACACGGACCAGATCAAGGGGGATTAAAGAGAAATGTACGACAACGTCACGGCGGCGTGAAGAAAACCTTCTATGGCTCGTTAACCATGAAGCGTTTCAACACAAAGAACATTTCCGTCTCTCAGTGACCAGAGGTTTCACAGCTGTTCCAGAGTGAGACGTTACTCAGAGTGTCCTGCAGTTGTAAACACTCAGCCTGGGAAGCTGCAGGGGGATTCATCTAAAGTCCGACTGAAGCGATGTGGAACCACACTGACACGGACCTTTAAATCTGGACTGATGAGATTTTATCCTTAGTGGTGGAAAAAAAATCAAATTCAAACAATAATCAGATATCGATAAGCACTATTACCTCACAATAAAAGTACCCAGGTTTTAGTACACACCCAGTTAGCAGGTTGGGCCACTAGTCAATATTAGGCACCAGCAGCGATGTCTGTGTGAAATGTGGCCCTTAAAGCAGCACAGACACCAGAGAAGAGTTTCTGAGAACAGACGTCCAAGAAGAGCTCTGCCGCTCCGCCTCGGCTCCACTTTGGAATGTAATGAGAGCATTCTTGCTGTCGGAGGATCTCGTTCCTCTCAGCCCTCACTGGATTAAAGCATCACTGATCCCACGATGCATCATTCCAGAATCTGCCCTCCTGGGTCTTGAGTTATCACATGGAAAAGGACAAAGGCAGTTTTTAGAGGGTGAGTGAAGTGACGGAGGGAGACAGGTGCTCTGTGGGAATCTCCATCAGCTGGTTCCTCTTCTGGACGGGGCTCCTGGTGGAGGTGGATCACTCACCATTATCTCCACAGGCTTAGGTTTCACTCCTGTTCTAGACCTTCCGGGGTGAAGACGTGCTAATCGTGACCACAAAACAAGCCTGGTCCCAGACTGGGCTGAGACACGTCTGCGCCCAACATGAGGACAGCAGGTGGCTCCGGGATAATGGAGCCACGCCGAGTTACTGGTGGCTGGAGACAACTGCGTCCATCAGCAGAGGAAGGCAACAAATGAGCGGGATATGAATAGCTACAGCAGTTTAACACAGTCTAACATGAAGACATGAAGGAAGGCGCTGACAGCTCCGAGACAATAGAGTGAAGAGGGGAAAAACTGCCCATAAATTCACAAGTTAGATCTGAATCACTGCAGTCAATAATATAGAAAAATGATTGCTTTTCTGGAAAATACATTTTACTGCAGGTTTGATGATTACTTTTGTCTGTTTTATATTATATAATTGGCTTTCTTGCATTAAAAACAGCCAATATCATTACACTATCATCCACTATTACAGGACTGGTTCTGCTGAAGTGATGCCTCAGTTTTCACATTTTGTAAATTAAAAAACCTTTAATAGGAATACAATTCGGCATGGAAAGAAATTGTATGATTTGAAATTATCATGTAGACAAGAATCTTGTAAATAGAACAAAAAATATGGAAGATAAAAGAGCATCCCCAGTCTGAGCCACTGGTTTGAGGATTTTCACTGATCTGAAACAGAAGTTTGTGCATTTTTCAAGGCTTAAATAAAGGTACCCTGTAACACACAGCGACCTCTAGTGGCTCATACTGGGCAGCAGTTTGATTTGTGAAGATTCAGTTCATCTACAGCTGAAGATGTCAGAAAACAAGTGACGATAATAAAAGGGGCAAAGATTTAAAAGAATAGGACTCTAAATAATATTTTCAAATACAAACAACATTTAACATATCCTACATTTGGTGTTACAAATAATAAACATAAATAGGAATACATAAATAGGTGAGGGAGTAAGTGGAGATTAAAGTTGTCAGGTTCCAATATTCATGAGATTTGACTGAATACTAAACAAAGGAAGTTGCATTTAAGATCAAGATAAAGTCTATTATAAACTGAGAGTCAAAGTTTTTCACTTACCACAAAAGTAAATAAGAACTGTGAGCTGTTTGTTGCCCCAAAAGGTCAAAAGGAAATAAAAAGATGTATTTCTGTTACTGGGGTGAAAGTGACGAGCGGTTCAAAAGTTCATTTAAGACGATGTGACAATTTATGGATTTAAAAATGGACTTTTTGACGGTTCTGAAAGATCAAGAGATTCGGTTTGCAATTTTACTCAACTCAAATCAGCTCAGAGTGTGTGGTTGTTTCGTGTTAGTTGTAAATGAATTTCGGACACCGAGGGTAATGTTTTAAAAATGTGAAACTCTGCAGAAACTAAATTAGAAATTAATGTTTAACGACTTACCTTGCTCACTGTTTTCCTCGAATGTTCCTGTTGTCAGTCAGTCAATGCTGCAAACAAAACTTTCGTCGTCTTTTCATCTTCGGTCTTTCATCGCAGCTGTTTTCACCAAACTTCTTAATTGCAGAATGCTGCCCGGTCCAATATGGCGGAGACGTTGACGTATTCAGGAACCAATTCGGCCCCCACCGGATGGAGACTTCCGGGTTGACCCCGCGCCTCAGTTGTGATTGGCTGTGACGCGCTCTACCCCGCCAGCTGTCACATGTCTCTCATGTGTTCGGCAGCGTGACTCCGCCCACCTCTCCTCTTCTGTGTTATGAAAGCGGAGCGGTGGGCGGAGCTAACTGTTCTCTGATCGCAGGCTGCGTAGAAGGTAAAATCAACCACCAGAATACTTCCTTTTATTCATTTTAACGCTAACGAAACTTCTCTTTTTTGCCTTTTATCCCAGCTACTAACACCCTCCGTGGTTTGCGTCTCGTGGCCGCTGTGATTTCTAACAGTACATCCGCATCCTACAGATGACATACAGTACATATATGCTCTGCCAGCAGGACATAGTGTTCCCTCTGTTTGTCCACTCATTGTGAGAACAACTTCACTGTATCCATGCACGTGTAACACAGACCCCCACGTATTCATGCACATGTTGTGTACGTGTCTAATTTAAATTTCTGGATTAATTTGATGTCTTAAAGTGGCTCAGGTGCATTAATACACAGCCACTGACATGCAGTCAATGCGAACATTCCCAATGAATGATCAGTCTGAATATGAAGGACACAGATTTTGCTGACATGTAGGAGGAACCTCCTCCAGAGGTCAAAAGAGGAAACCAAGGTGATGTTGAAATTACTAAGTGAACCCCCCAAAAAATAAGACATTTGTTGTGTTTCACATAATGAAACAATGTTGATTCATGATTGATATTGTCTGATACTGATACTGCATTCTGGGTCAGATGTGGGATTTGAACCTGTAACCTGTAACTTACCACATCTCTGTTCCACCACTGCCTGGCACTAAGTTGGGTTTTTGTTCAAGTTGGACAGCTGACTGGAGAAATTTGTTGCAAAAATATTTCATGGAAACTTTTTTTTTCTTCAACATTTTGGAATATTTTGAGACAAAAAGTGTTGTTTTGTGGATTTTGTTTTCCTCCAGAAATACAGTGATATAGTGCAAAAAACACTGGTTGATGCTGACAAGATGCACTAATATCCAGATATAGATGATCTTCCTGCATTAACTGAAGTAACATCCAGATTAGTGTTATGAGTGGAAACAGAGTATGAACCATTTAAAGTTTGTGGTTTATTCGGGCGAGATGTGACTGATGGGATTGATGCTCTTCGTTCTGCTCCCAGATCCAGTCCAGTCGTCCACCATGCTGCGCGTCACCACCGCCTCCTTGTGCACCTCCTGCCAGAGGATGAGGCTGCTCCTCCCGCCCTCCGCCTGCTCCTCTTCCTCCTCCTCCTCCTCCTCTTCCTCCCCCTCGGTGGCCTCTCCCGTCAGGAGGCTGGAGAACCAGCGCACCGTGGACGCCCTCTACCAGCTCTCGGTGGACATCCGGAAGGTGCGGAAGTTCAAAGGCTGGGTTCTGTCCGAGGGCTCGGCGTTCGTGTCCGAGACCGCCGCCCTGCTGCGGGACATGGGCGCCGACGCCCCGGCGGTGGCCCGCATCCTGGAGGACCACCCGGAGGCCGTGCTGTGCCGGCCGGCGGACGCGGCGGCGCAGCGGGACCTCTGGGTGTCCGTCTGCCCCAACCGGCGCGAGCTGATGGGCATCATCGAGAAGTTCCCCGCCTCGTTCTTCACCACCACCCACCACGGGAACCAGCGCGCCAACATCCAGTACCTGCAGAGCCTCCGCCTCAACAAGCGGATCATCAGCCGGCTGATGGCCAGCGCGCCGCAGAGCTTCAGCCGGCCCGTGGAGCGCAACCAGGAGGTCATCCACACGCTGCGGGAGATCTACCTGGACCTGGGCGGCGACGAGGGGAACCTGCGGGTGTGGCTGCAGAAGCTGCTCAGCCAGAACCCCTACATCCTGCTGCGGCCCGCCGAGGCCTGGAGGGACAGCCTGGGCTTCCTGTGGGAGCAGGGCTTCACCACGGAGGAGCTGCTGCGCCTGGTGTCCAGCCTGCGGGCGTCGGTGGCCGAGCTGCGGCCCGAGTCCATGCGGCAGGCGCTGCTCTACGTGGAGGGCGTCCTCGGCTGCTCCAAGGACGAGCTCCGGCAGGTGGTGGTGCGCTGCCCCGCCGTGCTCTACTACTCCCTGCCCACCCTGATGGGCCGCTTCCAGGGCCTGATGGACTCCGGCGTGAGCGTGGAGCAGGTGAAGGAGTCGCCCACCGTGCTGGAGCTCACCACGCAGATCGTGCTCTACCGCATCCACAAGCTGGCGTCGCACGGCTACGACGTGCGCTCCGGCTCGCTGGACGTCATCGTCGGCACCAAGAAGGACTTCGAGACGAGCTACAGCAAGCTGCAGCTGCGGCGGCAGCGGCCGCTCTTCAACCCCGTCGCCCCGCTCCGATCGGCCGAGGAGTGACCGTCGGAGGATGTGAGGGAAACCTGCAACACCGTGCTGCAGTTTCACGGTCACAGTGCCCTTTCTCTCGGCACTGGTTCTTCTTGTTTTCTGCTCATAACAGAAAACTTGGTTTTCTACCTGGTTCTCTAATGCTTCCGCTGCGTTCTGGACTGAGGGATTGCGTTGTGTGAAGGAGGCAGTTTGAACCGCGTCACTGTAACCCCGCCCGGCGACGGCACCGCCGCCGCCTCCACCCGTCTTCTGAATCCGCCTCGACACCAAGTGCTCCCGCGTTTTGGATTGAAACGGTTTTATACGACAAACCTGAAACCGTGGTAACTGGATGTGCAAGATGTGCAATAAATATGTCAAAACTTGACATTTTTTAATGATATAACTTGTCAAAATGGTTTTAATTTGAAGGGATTGGATCTGCTGTAAAGTTGGAGTTCTAGATCCATTTATTGAGAAAATCAACATTGTGTTGAACCTTGGCTCAGTTTACATAATTTTTAATCCTTTTAATTAACTCTGTATCGGTCTTCTGTCAGAGTTGTTGAACGCAGATGTAGAAAGTGAAGGTTTCAAAGTGATGAAAGCTCCAAAAACAGACTGACAGCGGTTTAATTTTAACCCAGTTTTAATGAAACAAGCACAGCGAGAAGGAACAAGACACGAGTGAAGCACCTCTCTCCAGTGGTACATTTATTGGGGATTATACAGAAAGAAGAGGATGTGGGAAGGGCATCGTGATATGAAGGCTCTGGAATCCTCTCACCTTTTCTCAAAAAGCACTGACGAGGGAATGAAACAATCCACTAGTACTGAGAAAGGAAACGAACGATCCGAACACTGCGGGTGATAGATATATATATATATATACACACACTGAGGAATCTGGCTTTATGAAGAGAGATAGAAGCTTTCTGAACGTCTTTTATTATTGATGTAATAATTAATATTACTCTCAGAATGGACGGCATATAAATGTTTTGAGTTTTTATTGAAAATTTTCCCAGAGGAAGAATCCATCCGCAATGATATCTCATATCAAAAATATATCAGTGGGTCTATGGCTACACAAAGAGAGAGAGACACACATACAATATCCAAATATGTACAAGTTGTATGTGAGCTGCAAATTAGCAAATTCATTATATACACAAGGAATAGTAAGCCGGAGATACGCACAGTGTAACAGCCTGTCCGGGCCGGGTGGGGGTGGGGGTGGGGGGGGGGGGGGGTCCAGGATCCGCAGCCCCAGGACGGAGACATGTGAGTGGATCTGAATGGGGGGGGGGTCGAGGGTCATGCAGCCTCGTAGTGCCGTAACAAAATGAGAAGTGTCCATTTCCTGTTTGGCTGTTTACACGATGCGGGTGGGGGGGGGGGGGGGGGGGGGGGGGGGGGGGTGGACAGGGGAACCTGCAGGGGGGAGAGGAGAGGAGACGTGAGGCTGGCCTTCATTTTCATGGTTTGTCCGACATAAAACTCATCTGGAGCCCAAAAACAAAGAGAGCCTCGTTCATAAACAGTCAAACGCAAACCGTTAATGGAATCCCGGTTTGATGAGGTTTCTGTAACGGTGCGCCACGGCGGCCCGCTGACGTAACGACCATTTTCGCATTATGCAACGTGATTGACGCCGTTACAAAACCAGCAATCGGGTGAGGCTCTAAGTGGCTCATTACGGCGGTGTCGTATCGCGGGGCGTAAACACGGCGTGTGTGGCTGAGCCCACCTCTTTAGTGGTTGCTCTGCCTCTGAAGTTTGGAGCTCTTCCCGCTGCCGGCGTCCTCGCTGTGGCGCTTGCTGCTGGTCGGAGCGGCGGAGTGATGATCGGGTCCTTTAAACACAACAACAAAGCGGCAGTTTCCACTAATCAGTGACCCGGTAGGAGCGAGCGGCTCAGACTAATGATAGTGAGCTTTCTGCCGTCTGCTCAGCACGGTATTCATCTCGAGGACCTGATCACTATAATCAGCCCAGGTGCTTCTGCTTCTCGTCTTTCTCTCTCTCTCTCACTGACCTTTCTGCGCGGCGGCACCGGGAATCTGCTGAGCGTAGCGCATCATGCCGGCACCGGCCTGGTAACCCCCGCCTGCAACCCAGATTCAGGGATTAGAGACGGCTGCGAGAGCGCCGAGGCTCCCAGACGGCGGAGGTGAGTCGCAGTACCGTGGAGCTCCGGGCCCTGCATGGCGCCTTGGCCGTCGCCCTGCAGGTACATCATGACGCCGCTCTGCCAGTCGGCCTGCGGGGGGACCGGCACCTGGTAGCCCGGAACGGCGGGAGACGGGGCGGCAACGGCGGCGGCGGCGGCGTGCGGCGTCTCGACGGGGAATCCCATCGCGTCCGCGGACGGCTCGCCGCTCCCGTTCCCGTTCGAGTTGGAGGGAACGGTCGCCAAAAGGCCTGCCGACGCAGAAAACAGAAGTCATTTCATCTCCTTCACTTCAGTTTGAAGAATCTTCACACATTTCCATCCACCTTATACAGAGCCTACAGAGTTTCCTGTTCAGTGCCGAATTCTGGGGTGTCAAACATAAGGCTCGTGGACCAAAAACTGGCCCGCAAAAGTCTCCAATCTGGCCAGACCAGCAAGAAAATGGAAAAAATTCAAAGAA